>NW_026924252.1:0-23494 GCF_032062105.1 Saccostrea cuccullata
CTCTTTTTATCACATAAAATTGACCAGTAAAACTAAAAACTAATTGAATGCATGCTTTGTTTTAATAGTAACACCAAATCCTCTGGTTTGCAATTGGAAACATTATTTGTAAAATTGTTTGTATTTCTGGGACAAATAAAGGGAGAACAACACATATTTTGGCAATTATGGGTCTCAAACGTTGCCATGGCAACCGTGACGTCAAATTACTCTGCATTATTAAATACTTTAGGATCTTACCTTTCAGAAAATATATAGGTTGTTCTTTGTAAAAGTGACTAGAAAATGCCTAAAATTCTATTTGAACTTTTTAGGCAGTTATGCAGAAAAATTGCAAAATCTCTGGCCGTTAAAGGGTTAAGAGAGCATCTAAGATAAGCTTAGGATTCATTGATAGAACATTTTATCTGGTGCAGAATGAATTTACAACAATTACATAGTTCTAATAATTCTGTATTCCTCATCTCTTTGCCCATTTCCATTTGACTGGCATATCGCAAAATCGTCGTTTACATCCCCCACATCAATCATTTTATTAACGTTTTTGTTTATCTTTTAAATTAATCTTACACACAAATACAGTTCAGTAATTAATATTTGAATAACTATTAATATCTATTATGTATTTTATGTTTTTATCCTTTCACAGAATATTGTACTTCCTGATATAATTTTCTTGTATATTTACCTATTCTATAAATGTTCTGTCTTTAAGTAACACATTCCCCAAACCACGAACTCTCCAAGAGTGAACGTAAGTAGCATTGCTCTGGGTTTTTTTTATTCGCTATTTATATTAAAAATGTTATTTATATTATCACAAGCTCAATTGCCTCCTGTTCTAACAAATACCTAAATTTAGGCAAAGATCATTCACAGAAATATTTGAGTTTGGTATGTAGTATCGGAAGATACTAAAGAGTATACAAAGAACAAACATATTTAGTAATGGAGGAAAAAAAAATCCAACTATTAAAATAGTCATAAAACTTATACATATATAATGAAATTAATTCTCAAAGTGCACTTTAAGAGTTCGATAAAAACTATTTGAAACGTATTAAAGATTTTGCTGATGGATATTGTTTTTCTTTCAATTCTTTTCAGAATACGAGGCTTACAGGAATGGCGAATGTTTAAGTGAACATACGGGTATGCTTTGTTTGTTTTTGGCTTTACATTATTTACAATTTGTTTTTTTTTTTTTTGTAAATAATGTTATGACGATAATGATAATATTCATGCTTTATTACCCGATTATTAATTCATCATGTGTCCAATAACTTGAGTTTAAAAATGTCATAACTCAATACCACCCAAAATGCTTCAAAGACGAATTCAGTAGTAAATTACTAGTATATTCATCAAAAATTTATATTCGATTGAACTTTCATAATTAAAATATTAAAATAAAGTTTTTAGAATAAATAAAGTTTACTTAAGGGAGAGGACATGGTTTTATTGTGTGACAACTACAATAGAAAAATTCTTTGATTTCATACCATATGTAACTTACTTTGACTTCAGTGTACAAGCCAAGTTTAGGGAAAAATCTACTGTCCATGTATTTTAAAGTTATCATTTTCAAAATACAGATACATTGACAGAATTAAATTGGAAAGTGCCAATTTTATGCACTTTAAAGCAAATTGTAAAATTACTACAATTCTGCCCAGTTTATAATATATGATGAGTAATGCTATATTGTACATTATAGGTACGAGACACAAAATTCTACCTTTTCAATCCTATTATATTTCATTATTAAAAGAGTTTTATTGTCTATAATATTTTGTAAGTAAAGAAAACGCTGGTCATTTTGTGAAATTAATTGTAAAATTGACATTTAACGTACAATGTGAAATAGATTGTTATCCATTCTTATCAGTCAGAATTTATCTGAGTAAACGTCATTCTTGAGAACTTCAGTTAATCATAACGTCAAAAGCACTTTTTCACGACGTCAATCTACCTATCAATTGAGAAATATCAGTTAAATAAAATTGTAGTTAATTTTTTCAAACTGTAATTTCCTAGTTTTGTTCATTTTTTAATTATATGAAAAGAATGCTTTAAAACTAAATATACTACATTGTATGATGCTCGAAGTATTATGCAATGGAAACCCCAGTCGGCCCCCTTAAATTAAGATAGTCTTCGTTTTTGCGGAGTATTGACAAACTAAAAATTGACACCTTAAAAATAAACTTATCTCGCCGCTTTTCAATGTATTTTTGTCTGGAGATGCAAAAATAAAGTTTGTCTCCTACATTTAAACATGTTATTATAAGCTGTAACTATTATATTCATTTCCCACAATTCAAAAAGAAATAACATTTGGAACGAACAATTAAAAAAAATAATTCGAGATCCTCAACTCAACACTTTCTGAGGTATCAAATAACAGTGGAAATGACAAACAGAAAATGAGTGGATTGCAAAGCAACCTCTAATGAAATAAGTTCCAACAGAACACAAAATTATACATCTTAATGTCGATGATTGTTTTTTTAAATGCTTATTTATATTTATATTTCGAACATAAGAAAATGCTTTAATTCAACTCGTCGGAGAGGGAGTTATCATTTTAAGATAATGTATTGTTTCGCTTTCTCCAGTTTGGAAATTTCTTTATTTTGGACTTGGATATCCACATCACTTAAGCAGGGATACAGCTATAAAACAGATGGCAGGTATGAATGTTTGCTATAGTTATGAAATTTAAATACAGTAGATATTTCATAAATCATTGTCTTGTTAGTAGAGTATATGCCAGGGCATCAACGATAGTTGGAAACGAGGGGTATTTTGCTTAAAGCCTTTTTCCCATTTTTATGGAGTTTATACAAAATATTTTTAACAATGGATTTTAACCAATGAATTCTTAATTTTATTAAATTTTATTTATGATGTAAAATAGTTCCTTTAAAACAGAAAATTTTACTATGATGCATGTGTACAAAGTATAATTGTGCAATTAACCCCAGCCGGTCCCCTCATGTGTCATATTTGTCATATATGTCTCTTTCCACTTAAAAACATAAATGGATTCGATTCTACAAATGTTTAAGAACAACTTATAAAACTTAAAATAAAGTAAATATAGGTATTCATAGTCTACATCTAGCTCCTCCCTAAAATATTACATGTATTTATACTTGAAAAGCAGGCCTAGAGGGATGTATAGTGATGGGCAGTCTGTCTGTTATACTTTTAGGCATCGATCTCTTATCCGCAAATACTTTTATACCACTGAATAAAATTTAATGAGACTGTCACAGCCTTACAATAGTACAATTGCGCACTTTTGATTTCTTTTTCTGATTCGACACATATTTTGCTTTTTTTTTCCATAGAGGACATTGAGACTGCCATTTTTTAAAATAATATTGAGGGTTGCTCATCTCTAATCGCAACTATTCCTATATCAATGAATAAAGTTTCATTATACTTTCATAGATTCTTTATTACATAGTGCTTTTGTGCACCTTCTGTTCTGCCTTTTGATCTGACACTTATTTCGAGTCTTCCGTAGTAAAAATGGACTTTGCCATTATAATTATATGGGAGGCGGAGGTATCATTTTTTGAACTCTGTTACTCACATTACGTACCTCAAGTTTTCTGATCAAAATTTGTCTGTTGTAGTCGTCATTGTCGGAAACTTTTCACATTTCATTTTCTACTGAAAATCCATTGGGTTAATTTCAACCAAAGTTTCAACAAAGTATCCTTGGGTAAAGGGAATTCAAGATTGTCAAAGGAGGATGTTGATAACAAATAAGATTCAATATCAAAGTCCCTAAAACAATACAAATTAGGAGCAGAGCAAACACGGATCCCCGAAACATCAGAGGTGGGATCAGGTGCCATGGAGGAATGAGCATCCCCTGCTGACCGGTCACATCCGCCGTGTGCTCCTTGTCATGATCTGGAAATAACGGAAAAACCCGTCGTCAATTCAGTGTATAAGCAATGGACTAACAATTTTATGAAAAACGTCAGTCATCATTTGACTCAATGATGAATTGTATTCGCTGACAAACAATGTCATGGTATCGACCATAGAACTTACGAAATGATGACTTTAAACGAGACTGTTGATATTCTTGTATCACCAACTTGCTTGTCAATAATTTACCTGTCTAAGAAATTGTTCATACATAGAGCATGCTCTTGCGTAACTAATCATCTGGGTCAATCCAAATGAAGCACCACGCCTTCTTCCAAGGAAAGATTCTAGTAATTATGATTTTGGGGAAAATGTGGCATTATTTAAAAAATCTACATGTTTAAGTGGAATCATTATGGGGTAGTGTTCAAACCATGCCCTTTAAGGGTAGAGTGGGCCACAAAAGAACAGCAAAGCCGTGTTTGGTCACATGTACAAGGAAGGATCCTAGGGTAGTGTAGATTCAAATTTGTTCAAATCAAGACTCCCGGGGAAAGGGTGGGCCCACAAAGGGGGGGGGGGGTCAAAGTTATTGAAATGCATAGGAATGTCACGGAGGTGACCGAGCAATTATAACTTTTTAATTCCACTGAGTATATATCCAATTATAATTAAGATATCCTTGGTTGATAAATCCTTGTAATGCTAAATCCAATAAAAAGTCAGTAAACAGTGTACTAATTTATTTACATATATACAATGAGGAGGCACAATACAAACGAAAGATGTTACATTTATGCTAGCATATGTACTGTCTAAATCCTAGCAAAGCACTCTCCCCTTCTAAAAATGTCACACTTATTATATACTAATCTTAGCTCCAATAGATGATTATCTAAAACATTAGCTCCATCCTATTAATTAACTAACTCCAACTCTACATAAATCTTTATCAAATCCTTATCAAACTGTCAAAACCTAGCTTGACTTTAACTCAATACACGGCTCCCGATTCTACGAACAATAGCTCCCATTGCTCCACTCATTAAAGACTCATTATTCTTGACCACACTAGACACTGCTCTACTTTTAATTACCCTAACACAGCTTGACTAGTCTGGGCAATGCATCCAAATGCCTGTAACTCTGGACATTTAATAATAAATCACTTCATTACTTTTGAGCCTAAAATTACTACTCATCATTCCTTCCCCTCTTTTTAAGTAACTGTCCTCAGTTTACAACTACTATTACATTAACACTACAACTACAACATGTCCTGTAAATACATTATGGAAACGTTTATCAAAAAGAACTAACCTACTAAAACAAATCTATACACCTTAAAATCCATTGTAAAATCTAAATTTCATTGATTAGTTTAAATCATTATCTTCCCATGAGCATCTCTTCATCACCTACTTAAGTAACAAACCCTAATATATATCAATAGATGAACCACTAAACATATATCAACACAGTGTAACATCAGTTATACAATTTAAAAAATATTTAACTGTTCATAAGAATGCATTGAGCTGTCCATAGTATCACAGATTATAAGTTGAACTGTTCATAAAAAATATTAATCCAAAGCGAATAATTTATCAATTCCAAAATAAGTCATTTAGTCCAAAGGCACATCAACACGAAGTACGAGAGAATTCACAAAATTTCAGCGGACACGAAACGATTTCTCAAATTGTTCAAATGTTCTGGCACTTCATTGATGATATTCGTCGGAATTTCAGAAAAGTCAATTTCTTCTGGTATTAATCCTTTACTATAACTTATTCCAGTCTCTCTTTCGATAGATTGATGTCCATCTGCATAGGTATGTTGGTATCGTTTTAATGTTAAGTTTATACACATCAATTCCACTGTCTTGGTGGGGTTGAAGTCGTCATCTGGTCCTTCTGCTTCTTCTTCCCGCTCAAGGTCATCTGAACTTTCAGGGTCTTCAAGGTCAGACACATCTTCTTCCTCATAGTTAGGATTCACTTCATGGTTCTGAGGCTCGTCTTCCTCTGGATTTATAAGAGTTTCCATTGTTTCCTCCAATGATGTTAATGATTAGTTGCTCACAGGAGAATAATAATTTGTAAAGAATTCTCCAAAATTCTCTTCTTCTTCATCTGAAATGTCGGAGTACATGTCGTTCTTGATGGTCACAAACACTGGCTCAGGCTCATCATAATAAGTGTGGTACTTCTTCATGTGCTGTGTTAAAGCATATTTTCTTCCGAAAACTTTACCGCACGTCGTCACAGGGCACTGATGATCGTAATGTCCATTTGAATAACACTCTCTGTTATGTCTGTATAAATTCCGTCTGTGTTTAAATTCTCTGTTACAAAGTGAACAATAGTTCTTAGAATAATCCATAATAATACATGTAATAAGTTGAATGTTCTACAAGGAAGTAAATTTCAGTTTAAGTTGTTGTCTTTCCAATGTCCAATATATAGACCTGGGCTGACAAATGCCAAATTCCAAAATGTATGTGTTTTGGGAGCACTGCACAATGAAACTTGGAGCCATCCATATGGTTTTGGAGCACTGTCCATCTTAATGTACATTACACAAGTCACGGTTCCTTTCAAATTTATCTGAATCACCATTATCTTCATCTTCTGAACTAACATATTCACAATTTCACATGAAAATCACAATCCTAGTAATCCGCACACTTATTCACTGTGTCACCAATTTATTTTTTTCTTTGTCTAAACGCAGCACCTCGACCTTTATAATTTCTTTCAAATTCCTCAATTAAATTTCCTGGAACTAGTGAAGAATCAACCCATGTACTTTCTTTTTCATCATTTTTATATTTCACAAAAAATTTAGCTTCTGCTCTCCCTTTATCATTCCTGGACCATAACTTATCACAAACTTCTACTATTTCAGGTTCTAACACTGTTCTTTGTGCATTTTCTAATTCTGAATTATTTTCATCACTTGGATAATTCTCTTGATTCTCATCTCCACATTCGCTTTCGTTGTCAGAATGTTCTTCATTAAATCGCAGATTAGGTGGTAAATCTTCAGGATCAACAAATGCCTTCATTCTGTTTGCATGCACAATCTGCTGTCTTCTTTTGTTATCACAACTTTCAACTTTAAAATTCACAGGTGAGGTTTTTTCTATTATGCGATGTGGTCCATTCCAAGGATGAATTAATTTGTGAGTAAGACCTTGTTTGGTCACAGGCAAGTAAATCCATACTCTTTCTCCAATACTAAATTCTGGTTCTTTCGCATTCTTGTCCTGATGTTGTTTTTGCTTTTGTTGGGCAAGTTCTATATTACTTTTCACTAAAGTGAAGGCCTCGTTTAATCGATTCAATATAACATTTTTGTATTCGTCCACATCAGTATATCTACGAGTTGGTTCAGATAATGCCACATCAACTGGTAATCGCGCATCCCTTCCATAAACTAAATAAAATGGTGTTTCCTGAATAGTTTCCTGTATACTTGTCCTATAGGCAAATAAAACATATGGAATAAAAACATCCCAGTCTCGCTGATGATCATTCACAAACATTGACAGCATAGTTGTTAAAGTGTCATTGAATTTCTCTACCAATCCATCGCACTGAGGATGGTAAGCAGTTGTAAATATCTTCTTTGTATTCACTAAATCACATACTTCCTTCATCAAACTCGAAGTGAAGTTTCGTCCTCTGTCAGAAAGTAATGTACGAGGAGCTGAATGTCGACAAATAATTTCTTCAACGAACAGTTTTGCTGTGGTTTTCGCATCGGCATTTGATACTGGAAATGCTTCTACCCATCTTGTCAAGTAATCTGAAAACACTACTATATAACGATTGCCTTTCAAACTTGGTGGTAATGGTCCTAAAACATCAACCGCAACTCTGTCAAATGGTCCATCAACAGGTATGGGTAACATTGGAGCTCGTTTTCTCCCTTTAGGTGTTTTTCTACTTGCACAGTTTAGGCATGATTTGCACCAGAAATCTATGTCTTTATACATTCCTTCCCAAAAGAATCTCGATCGAATTTTATAATAAGTTTTATGGAATGCCAGGTGTCCTGCTGTATGGTCATTGTGACACCACGTTAAAACTTCATCAATCAGTGTCCTTGGAATAACTAATCTCCTTCTAACTTCTTTACGCTTTCCTTTAACATCTGGTGCCCAAATATGATAAAGCACATCATCCACTAGCTCATAAAATGAAACAGAAGCCATAACTCGTCTAGCTCTCTCCTCGTCTGTTGAAAGTTTATTATCTTTCAGGTAGTCAATAATATCTCGTAAATTTGGATCCTTCATTTGCATTTCACTTATACTCTTTAATTGAAGTTTTTCTGGTAGCTCTTCTAAGGACATTATTCTGGGTTCTCCACTCCCACATCTCGACAATCCATCAGCATTTCCATGTTTCTTACCAGGTTTATATTGAATTTCAAAATCATACTCCTGGATAGCTAAAGCCCATCTTGCTAATCTTCCACTTGGATTCTTTATCCCCATAAGCCAACGCAATGGATTATGATCTGTAATGACAGTGAATTTATGTCCAAAAAAATACTGCCTAAATATTCCAATTCCCCACACAACAGCTAAAGCTTCCTTTTCAATGGTAGGGTAGTTTAATTCACTTTTCTTCAAACTTCTACTGGCATATGCAATAGGACGCTCTCCAACATCAGTTTCTTGTGAAAGAACTACTCCCAAACCTTGATCACTGGCATCAGTACTGAGTTTGAATGGTTTTTCAAAATCAGGAAAACACAACATTGGAGCAATAGTCATCAACTCTTTCAATTTTTGAAAAGCTTCTTCACACTTCTGATCCCAGGAAAACAATGTCTCCTTGTGTAAAAGTTTATTTAACGGACCTGCAATCTTCGCAAAGTTAGGAATAAATTTGCGGTAATATGAAGCCAGTCCCAGGAATGCTCTTAAAAATCTTATGGAAGTTGGTGTTGGAAAGTTACGCACAGCTTCTACCTTCTTAGGATCTGCTTTCACTCCTTCTGATGATATAATATGTCCGAGAAATTCCACTTCACTTTTGAAAAACGAACACTTTCTTCTCTTCAATCTTAAATTTGCTCCCTTTAATCTCCTGAATACTTCCTCCAATCTTTCAATATGCTCTTCAAATGTATTTGAGAAAACTATGATATCATCAATATATGCCAACGCCATTTTCCACTGTATTCCTGATAAAACCAAATCCATTAACCTCTGAAATGTACTAGGACCATTGCACAATCCAAACGGGAGACAATTAAACTCATATAATCCTTCCGACGTTACAAATGCAGTTTTCTCTTTATCCTCTTCACATACAGGTACATTCCAATAACCTGTTAATACATCCATGACAGAAAAATACTTCGCTTTCTGAAAAACTTCTAACATCTCATCTATTCTAGGCAAGGGATACACATCCTTCCTAGTGACTGCATTCACTCGTCTATAATCTATGCAAAACCTATAACTTCCATCGGACTTCTTCACCAACACTACAGGTGATCCCCATGGACTACTTGAAGGTCTTATAACTTCTTTTTCTAGCATACTCTTAATCTGTTTCCTTACTTCTTCTTTCTGTGCAAATGGTATTGGATAAGGTCGCTGTTTTATAGGGTGAGCATCTCCCGTGTCAATTTGATGATTGACTAAACTTGTTTCTCCTAAATCATGATCATCCTTTGCGAAAACATCAAGATATTCGCTAAATAATTTTCTGACTTCCTTTTTCTGTTCTTCGGACATTTTTTCTACATCTATATTTAGATCCTTCAAAATGTCTCTTCTCTCCTTTTCTTTCTCTTGTATTTCATTGACTGCATCATTGTCGTGAATTTCACACACTTCACAGAAACTTCCAATATTCACTTTTTCATGTAGAATCACAGGTTGACTTGATGAATTTACAACTGTAACTGCCATCAATTCACACGCTCTGCTTAATACTCTTGCTGGCATAACACTATACTTCTCCATAAAATCGCTCTTAGGCTCCACAATTCCAATTTTTCCATAAAATTCTGGACTGACTCTTGCATTACACACTACTTGGGATCTTTCAGGAATTTCAATTGTTTCAGCCAAATGAACAGAACATCTAACATTACGATTTTCCCTCAAAAACTTGACATAATTTCCATTCCAATATACTGAGCCATCCTCCATGTCAAGAACTGCACCAACACTTTTCAAAATATCTGTTCCAATAATCACATCATAACAAAGGTTTCTTGCAACGTAGACATTATGTTTGAAAAATTCACAGTTAACTTCAATTTCACACTCAACAATGCCTATCACATCAATAGCTTGACCAGTTGCTGATACTATACGTCTGTCTGTCGAAGTCAATTTATTTCTCATTTCTGGGCCAATAAATCTGTCACTGATCAAAGAAACAACGGCTCCTGTATCCAGCATTAGAACAGCATCAATTCCAAAATTTCCCCTTTTATTTGTATTCCCTGGTAATCACCTTTAACTAAAGAAGGTACTTTCACAATATTTTCACATTTTCTTTTTTCACATTTTGTTTCATCACTGTTTTTACATAAAATCCTTTTGTCAGAGGCATTTTCTTTTTCACTGATGACCGCCTTACCCTCTCCTAAGGAGGTCTGTTTTAGTTTAAACCTGTACGCTGCGGAATCCTTACAAATTTTCTTGGGGTGCTTGTTGAAAATCGATATTCTCTGGCAAGGTGATTATTTCGTCCACAATTATAACAACGTCTTATCTGACGATTTCTTGACTCATAACTGCCTTGAGGTGGAACATGGCGAGTAGGTCCCACACGTTTCATTGATGCAAAATTAAGACCATCTAACTTTCCTGCAATATTATCCAACTTCCCTGTCATCTTCTCAAAAGAATCCATAATAACTTTCATTTCGTTTGCAACTACGTTGACTTTAGCAGGTTCTGGTTGGCTACTCATTATTAGTTGCTCGTTACATTCTTCTCTTTTTGCAATTCTAAAAGCCTGTTCAAAACTTTGAGGATCTGCCATCATGACATAACGACGTAGCTCAGGACGTACACCTTGCAAGAAATGCTCCATGACAAGCCTGTCATGTTCATCTAGAGAAACTCCTCCATGTGCACGTCTAGCCAACTTCAAAATAGCACTTCCATAATCTTCAACATTTTCTCGAGCTAGCTGTTTTCTTTGAAATAATTCTGTGTAATACATTCTCTGCAACTCTTTTGGACAAAATCTCTCCTTCATGCGATCAAGTAACTTATCAAAATCCTCTTGGACATCTTGATCTAAATCTTCATAAAAATCAGCTGCACGGCCTCTCAAATATGCAGGTAGCATTTCAATTTTCCTCTCAGTTCTCCATTTGTTAGCACGACTTATCCTTTCAAATGTTTTGATCCAACTCTCGAAATCATCTCCTACATCTCCATAGAATTTGGATGGTGTAACATGAGATTTTGACTCTGTTCTATTATCGGTAGCTTCTCGCTGACTGGTGAACATCCTAGGTGACGAAATCGGAGATACACTACTTTGTCTTCCTTTTCTTCCCATTTTTAACAGAATTCACAAATTAATCCAATGAATGTTCACAAATTAATCCAATGAATATTAAATTCTTTCAAGCACAAACACAATAATCCAATTTTGAACAAGAGGCCCATGGGCCACATCGCTCACCTGAGAAGCTTTGACCATTCTGTTCTTTACTAGATTTCCCCCTTGTAATACATATTGTGACCCCACCCTACCCCACTGATCATAATTTAGACAATTTGAAATCTACACTACCCCAGGATGCTTCCACATAAGTTTCAGCTTTTCTGGCCCAGTGGTTCTTTAAAGATTTTTCCTATATATTTCTATATAAAACTTTGATTCCCCATTGTGGCCCCGCCTAATCCCCTGGGGTCATGATTTGAACAATTTAGAATCTACACTACCCAAGAATGCTTTCACATAAGTTTCAGTTTTTCTGGCCCAGTGGTTCTTGAGAAGAAGATTTTTAAAGATTTTTCCTATAAATTTCTATGTAAAACTTTGATTCCCCATTGTGGCCCCGCCCAATCCCCGGGGGTCATGATTTGAACAATTTAGAATCTACACTACCCAAGGATACTTTCACATAAGTTTCAGTTTTTCTGGCCCAGTGGTTATTAAGAAGAAGATTTTCAAAGATTTTTCCTATATATTTCTATGTAAAACTTTGATTCCCCATTGTGGCCCCGCCCAATCCCCGGGGGTCATGATTTGAACAATTTAGAATCTACACTACCCCAGGATGCTTCCACATAAGTTTCAGCTTTTCTGGCCCACTGAGCTGATTCTTGAGAAGAAGATTTTTAAAGATTTTTCCTATATATTTCTATGTAAAACTTTGATTCCCCATTGTGGCCCCACCCAATCCCCAGGGGTCATGATTTGAACAATTTAGAATCTACACTACCCCAGGATGCTTCCACATAAGTTTCAGCTTTTCTGGCCCAGTGGTTCTTGAGAAGAAGATTTTTTAGTGACCCCACCCTATTTTTGTCTTTTCTTGATTATCTCCCCTTGTGAAGGGATTTGGCCCTTCATTTTAACAATTTAAATTCCCCTTAACCCAAGCATGCTTTGTACCAAGTTTGGTCAAAATTGGCCCAGTGGTTCTTGAGAAGAAGTCGAAAATGTGAAAAGTTTACGGACGGACAGACGGACGGACAGACGGACGGACGGACGACGGACACAATGTGATCAGAAAAGCTCACTTGAGCCTTCGGCTCAGGTGAGCTAAAAAGACACAGGTTCTAATAGACTTCCAGTTCAAGTGAATGCTGGAATCCCACTTCTGACACCAAAAATATGTCACGGAGGTGACCGAGCAATTATAACTTTTTAATTCCACTGAGTATATATCCAATTATAATTAAGATATCCTTGGTTGATAAATCCTTGTAATGCTAAATCCAATAAAAAGTCAGTAAACAGTGTACTAATTTATTTACATATATACAATGAGGAGGCACAATACAAACGAAAGATGTTACATTTATGCTAGCATATGTACTGTCTAAATCCTAGCAAAGCACTCTCCCCTTCTAAAAATGTCACACTTATTATATACTAATCTTAGCTCCAATAGATGATTATCTAAAACATTAGCTCCATCCTATTAATTAACTAACTCCAACTCTACATATATCTTTATCAAATCCTTATCAAACTGTCATAACCTAGCTTGACCTTAACTCAATACACGGCTCCCGATTCTACGAACAATAGCTCCCATTGCTCCACTCATTAAAGACTTTTTATTCTTGACCACACTAGACATTACTCTGCTCTTAATTACTTCAACATAGCTGGAATAGTCTGGACAGTGCATCCAAATGCCTGTAACTCTGGACATTTAATCATAAATCACTTCATTACTTTTGAGCCTAAAATTACTACTCATCAGGAAAAATCTTTAAAAATCTTATTCTCTAGAACAACAAAGCTGTGATTGGTCATACGTGTATTAACAAGGAGGCATTCTCGGAATGTGTATACATTCAAGTTTATTTAAATCAGGACTAGTGAGGATAGGGTGAGGCCACAACAGGTGATCAAAGTTTTACATCGAGGAAAAACACTTTAGAAATCTTCTTCTTAAGAACAACAAAGACATGATTCGACATTTTTATATGGAAGCATCCTCAGGTAGTATAGATTCAAGTTTTTCATAATACATAGGAAAAATCTTTTCAAGAACAAAAGTATGATGATAATCATATTAAAGCATCCTTAGATATTGTTCACATCATGAACCTTCAGGTTAATAGAGGGATCATAAGAGGGGCCATATATATAGTTATACAAGGAAATATAAAGGATATATCAATAGAAATTTCCATCTTAAGAGTAGCAAAGCCATTATAAGTGTCATATTAATTCGTAAACATCCTTAGGGAGTATAGATTCAAATGTCCTCAAATCAAACCCCCGGGCTTCTTTTATATTGACACTTTTCAATACTGTACTGATTTCTGCTTTTCCTATCCAAAATGCTCAGGTGAGAGATGTGGCCCCTGGGGTTCTTGTTACATTTTCTTCTTACAGCTCTTTTTCCAAATGGTACGGATGAGAAGTGCTCTTGTACTAAAGCATTTAATTTACATTATGAGGGTTTTACAGGTAAGATTATGTATATGTACGTTAATAAGGCAAAGTCTATAATAATACAGCCCTAAAATTAGCTCTAGAATGGTAATGTCAAAAAGCAAAATCAGACTGTATTGTAACAATAAAGGCAAATTACCGAGGCGATTTTTAACAAAAATAGTTTGCCTCTCTAGACTGACTTTAAATGACTCAACTCAATAGTTTTTTCAACCTCCAGAAAACAATTATTTTTTCTATTTATTTCTGAGTTTTCTCATAGCCTTAATAAATATTTTAACATCATGTTAGTTTTTTTAATTTTTAAAAAAGTGTTTCCTCCATCCTACCGACCCAATGAACCACTTATTTTTATCATGAGTCAGAAGGTAACAAGCAATAATTTATAACGGAAAATAAACAAAACACAGACTAAAACTAAACAGATAGAGATCAATGCTCGTCAGTTTAAACTAATATTCATCATTTCACTACTTATATTTTAATTTCTTTGATTTCAGATTACACAACTATGGACTGTGTGAGATATCAACATAGCTCTCCATATAGAGGTACATGTATTACAACATCTCTATTACCTGAATTTGAAAATGGAAACAATCACTATTTCAAAAGTCGACCGCGTGGTGCAGTGGTTAGAGTGTCTACTCTAGAGTCGCGAGGTAAAGAGGTGAAGAGTTTATCCTTACATCGCGGGTTCGAATCCCATTGCGGGACATGGAGACTGTTCCTTCGGATGAGACCGTATTAACCGAGGTCCCGTTTCGCAGTAGGTGCTGACACGAAAAAGATCCCTCGCTGCCCTAAGTGCCGTGCATAGGACATAATTTGGAACTCTCCACCGGCATGTGGTGGCATCTCCACATGAGTGAAAAATTCTCGAGAGGGACGTTAAAGAATATGCATTCAATCAATAAATCACTATTTCAAGACTTTAAAATTTGTATTTTTTTTAATACTAGTATACAAAATTTTGAAAAAAAAATATCATTTACATCGGTCTACTTACATAATACGAACACTATTACTCTAAAATTCACAAATCAGCCTTCATCGATACTCTGATAAGAGAGATTACTCCTAATGATTTAAATGTCTATTATTTCTGAATAGATTTGCCAAGTTGAAGTCTTTTTGTCCAATTTTGTCCCGCAAGCTTTGCTATAATTGTTCGTATTTCTCTTGTAAAAGACATTTCTTTTGGAAAATCATTAAGATTCAAGCAACATTTTATACGGGTAAGCACAGGGTTTATGAACCTTAAACTGATTGTTAACAATTACTTCATAATCGAGATAAGCTTATTCCTTGTTTGTTGTGTATGAGTAGTATGAATATTTGCATTGTGTTGACTGATATGGGGTATTTTTAGGTGCTTTGGCACACCTACTGGACTACCAACAGGCTGTTAGACCGACTGCTCAGATCTGCCACTCTCATACAAGCGGTAAATTTAAATTTCAATGGAATTAATGAAATTTTTCATGGGTGTATTGTTTTTGAAATTTATTGATTTAAATTTTTGAAGCTCTGTTATACAAAGCTTATATTAATCAGAGGCTTTCAAATTTGAAAATAATCTAAGTGTTTTGCTTCTCTGTATGTTTCCAAACTTTTTGTGTTAATGTTCATGTCGTTTTTCTTTATTCTTTATAACTTAATACTAGTACATCAGTATAGAATATAAAGTTTCACGTATCTTTGAAGATCTACCTATCATATATAAATTGCAACTTTTTATGCATTGCATACAATATCGATCATATATACGAAATCTGACCAATTCTTCTAACTTATTTATTTCAGTATGGCGGGAACTGAATAATATTTTACAACACAACGATCGGGGCGTACGTTGTTTGGAAAACTTGATCAGCCATTTGTATGGTAAAATTCTAATGATCCATTGCATAATTATTAGTTCTGATGTTAGAAGTGACACTTTGATATTTGAAACTATTTTTATGGGTAAACTTTCATACTGATATTGAACAGCACTAATTGTATAGTACATGCTTTGAATGAAAAGTGCAGAAAGGCATTGGCTTTGTTTTCAAAATGCTGAATTAGAAGGGCTTACTAGTACTTGATGGGATCGCTGGACTACTTTTCAAAGCAATCACTAGAGCCTTCACATACCACATTCTTTAATTTTGAGCAGGAATTCCACAGGATGTTTCTACATTGTACCTCCCTACCTACCTATCTAGTCCTTGTTGCACCCAATGGCAAATAGTGCAAGGGCTAGGGATTCCCTTTCCTCTCTTTTCTTGGAAGTCCTCTCAACTTTTCCCCAGATATGATTCATTTTCGTCATTTCTTTTTTACTTTTCGCCCCCATGTTGTTTTTGGTTGACTTTTTTTCCTGCTCTACTTAATCTTGCTATTATATCACTCTCAGCACCGTTACCTGATGTCACCACACTTCCTAGATATGTGAAATATGATGTGTTCTTATAAATGTTCTAATAGTTGTATGTTCGTTGGCCTTTTTGTATATAAGAACTTAAATTAAATTTTCTTTTTGTTGATGTTTAAACTGATTTTGCTGGCATTTATTTGTAAATTGGGCGTTTTTCGTTGCATAAGTGTTTCCAGATGAGAGAGTAAAGCCAGGTCATCTGCATAATCGAAATCTGCTAGATTACTGAAAAGTCTTCACCTGTAGTATCTTCCCTATGCTATCTTCACCGTGCGTTAATTTATTACCCAGTCTACTGCTGTGATAAATAGTATGACTAGCATCAACCATCCTTGTCTTACTCCTGATTTCAAAAGAAGGCTTGTATTTGAAAAGCTACAAATAGAACATTTAAAATCTGAATAAAATGCCTTCATTAGGTCAAATAATTCAGATGGCATACCAAAGTGCCTTAGGATCTTCCATAAACTGTCTATTTGAATAATGTCAGAAACTTTCTAAAAGTCATTGAAGTTTATGATGAGTTGTCTTTGCAATTCTGTGCATTGTTCTATTACGTTTTTTTATTAAAACATTTGATAACAGCAGCTCTTTCTTTTTCTGAAGCCTGCAAGTTCTTTTCTTTACTTGTTGTCCATCGTTGTGTTCTAAATTCTTTTCATAATTATCTAGTTCTTGCTTGGTATAGAGAATAAAGTGATATCTCTCCAGTTGTTACAAATTGTCTGGACGGTTTCTACTTCTACATTATTATCAAATTAGGTGGTTTGGGTTGCTTTTTATTTGCAATCGATTGTACTGTTAAAATCATTTAATTTTTTTTCTCTCCTTTTGGGGGAAAATGTCGAAACATCTGTATTTGTAAACTGCTTATTTGTTTGCTTAGGGCAAATTTGATTTTTTTAGTGATGAAATTAAATAACAAGAAGCCCACGGGCCTTATAGGTCACTTGAGTATCATGTAACAACTTTCCAGTGATTGTATTTGATTCGTGTTTTAATCCAAAAGCCATGAAATTCACAAATTTTGAAGGAGGCACCATTGCTTATCAAAGGGCAGATTTCAAAGCATTAATTTATTTTTAGTCAAAGTACCCCCTGGTACCCCTGACCCAGCGGCCCTGAAATTATCTATTTTGAAAGAGGCCCCTTTCTTCATTATAAGGCCAGCATTTTTTTATGTTTAGGTTTAGTTATGAACATGGGAATAAAAAAGTCCCGATGGAGAAGGAAATCTAAAAAAAATTTTGATAAATCAATTATTAACATTTGTACAATTTTATTTTATGCTATTCTAATAGGCTCCTTACCACTGGACAAATAATGCTTAGTATTGCTCACAAATAGGAAAGTAGAACATTTAATTGCTTATTTCACCATCTGCTAGTTTGGGCCAGTTATATAAATTTAGTGATATTGGTCAAAATATATTTTTAAAAATGAATTCTTTAAAAGTCTTTCAATATATCTTTATTTTTTTTAATATATGTTAGGTGAATGTGTAGACATTGTTCTAAAATTTACTTGATGCCTAAAATTATAATTCCTATCATAAAACAGACGGAGTATTGGGGAGTAGGGTGAACATTTTATCAATTAAGTGTAAAATAATTTTTCTGGCTGATACAAATGATACTACATGCCTGTATATATTTGTATATTCTTGCCTTTTAATAGTTGAATTTTTTTTATATTTCTTCAGGTTATTGTTTATTTCTTCCTCAAATGGACTTAACTTCTCCCATAGTTTTATTCATTACATCTGATGCATAAGCAACCCTTTTCTGAAGAATGATGCTTAGACTGTAAGCTATAACAGAGACCTAAACAATGTCGCTGGCAATATGCAATAGCTACCACGAGCAGTTTAAAACCTGGGGGAGGAAAATAATTTACAGACAGATACTTTTGAAACGAATACATAATTATCTCACCAGCATTTCATTGTGCAGCAAAGTGGTCAGCATTTTATTTGTCCTTTGAACGGGTGAAACGTTTTGAATGGCACTCGTATCGATGAATTTTACACTAAACCAAGCTATCTTCTCAGATCTAGCTTTATTTACCCGCCGTTTCATCTTAAAACCGGAAGTGCGAGTTCGTAAATTTGAAATCTCGATCTCGCCTCAA
Organism: Saccostrea cuccullata; assembly: GCF_032062105.1. Taxonomy (NCBI): domain Eukaryota; kingdom Metazoa; phylum Mollusca; class Bivalvia; order Ostreida; family Ostreidae; genus Saccostrea; species Saccostrea cuccullata. The sequence continues at coordinate 18,583 of NW_026924252.1, forward strand.
ATTTGACATCGGAAAGAATTCTTTTTATATTTTTTCTGAAAATTCAAAACCTTGAGCGGAGGATTTGTTATACTGAAAATAAAATAAACCCTGGCCTTTAATATGTTATTAGATCATTAGTATATTAACCAGAGGGAAAGGATAAGATGTTTAAAGAATTCAGGCATTTCACTATATGTAATTATTTCAGCCCCACCCTAAAACAAGAACCCCTGACCCTGGGGCCATAAAATTCACAATTTTAGTAGAGACACTCTTGCTCATCATAACTATGTACTTAGTTTATTTAATACCCAGGAGCAGAGAAGAAGATTGTCAAAGAATTCATGTATTTTCACTATATAATCAATAGAGCCCCGCCCTAACACCAGAAACCCTGACCCTGGTACCATAAAATTAACAATTTTGGTAAAAGCACTCTTGCTCATCATAACTATGCACTTAGTTAGTTTATTTAATACCTAGGAGCAGAGAAGAAGATTTTCAAAGAAATCATGTATTTTCACTATATATAATCAATAGAGCCCCGCCCTAACACCAGATCCCCTGACCCTGGGGCAATAAAATTCACAATTTTGGTAGAGGCACTCTTGCTCATCATAACTATGTACTTAGTTGGTTTATTTAATACCCAGGAGCAGAGAAGAAGATTTTCAAAGAAATAATGCATTTTCACTACCTACTTATTTAGCCCCGCCCTAGCACTAGAACCCCTGACCCCAGGGCCATGAATTTCACAATTTTGGTAGAGGACTCATTGCTGATTACAATCATGCAAACAGTTTGACTGCTTGATGTCCAGGAGTAAAGAAGAAGATTTTTAAAGATTGCATTAATTTTAGTGGTTTTGGCCCCACCCCTCAGGCCCCAGGGGGGCAGGGATCATGAAATTCACAATTTTTGTTCCCCTTCACCCATAGATGCCAAATTTGGTTGAAATTGGTTCAGTGGTTGCAGAGAAGAAGCTGAAAATGTTCAAATGTTAACGCACGACGGACGACGCACGACACACGACGACGGACGAAAGCAGATAGCAATAGGTCACCTGAGTTTACTCAGGTGACCTAAAAAGGGCATCATTCAATCTAATTCAAAATGTTGAAACTTCTGCATATATTTGTAATCTCAACTGCTTATTGGTTTGAGAGAGCAAAATTTGATTTGCCTGAGGGATGGATTTTTAAAAAAGGTATCATTCCATCAAATCAGTCAGCAAATTTATTTCATTTGGCTTCTTAGATATCTTGATCAAACAGTTAATGATAAATAATAAATATTTTTAAATACCTTGCACAAATTAAATATTACACTTGTTGATCGACTTGTCAATAAACAATAAATATATAAATGAGATTTCATTTTGTTAATTTTAATTGTTTTAGAATTTAAGAGCTTTTTGTGCTTAAGCAGAAGGCATTATTATTATTTTCAATCCAGACATTTCGCAAAATTTGTTATTGCTTTTGGAATAATCATTCATGTTTTTTTTTTATTTTTCATACTACAACAGTTTCTGTATTCCATCAAGGAGACCCATGTTCTTGCCACGCCGGTAGAGTATTTATTTGAACTTCAGTTAATTTTGGGGAATTTGATATTCGTTTAAGTAAATTATTTTGATATTATAATAAAAACCATGTTTGAAACTTTTTTCAAGGAGAGGGGATAACTATTTCCATTTTTTAAATTACGATAAATACGTTTTTATGTATTGAACACATTTTTGTTAATCATTATATTATTTAATCCATAAAAATGCTATAGTAAAGAATTTCAATGTCATATGAAACTTCTCAGGAGACTTAAAAGCTCCTCGATATAGTTTGTTCTTCAGTGTGGCTTTTTAATTGAATAGCTTTATGGAATGAAAAAAATTCCTTACGATAATAAAGCTCATATATTTCTTTTACTTAAGTTTCTACGACTACAAAGGCTACAACACAACCTTCAACAGCAACTATTACGACGACAACATCCACAACAACAACCACATTACCTTCAACAACAACAACCACCACTCTACCCACAACAACAAACTCACCATCGACAACAACAGCAACCACAAGTAAACCAACTATCACATCAACAGAAACAACAAATAGTCATTCTACGACTACTAGTAAATCTAGTTCTTCAACACCAACAGTCTCCTACCTTAGGCAGGTTCATAAATAGTCCAGATGTAAAATTAGCAATCACACAACGTATGATTTCTTCTATTTTTTAAAAAAATTGATCGTTTAGAATTAAGACAAGTAACTAAATAATAAATTTCTGTTTGTTGGAATAGGTCAATCAACAGAATGTTCTAAAATCCGCACTGTCACAGAACTGGGCAAATTTCAACAACTTTACCCAGAATTCAATACCAACTGTTCTAGACGCATTTCTACGTCCAATTTAATTGTCAGGGATTTGTGTGATTTTGTTCCTATTTCAAAATACTGGAAACCAGGCAAAAAGGGTACATTGTTTTGTTGTTAAACATCTCTGCTCAAAAAGGCCTTGGCTAACGAATTTATTTTTATGCACAATTTCATCATCTTCGTTTTTTAACTTTTAGTGTCTCTGTTTATCAAAACCTATTTGTTCAAACAGATGGGAAAAAATGTCGCTTGCATATTAATATTGTTGCGAAAAAAATCTTGAAAAAGTGATGCCTGATTTTTGTTATCAATTTAACTATAACCTCTTCTTTTTTTGATCAATATAAGTGAAGCCGAAAAAAGTGTGAACATGTGTACATTTTTATATTTTTATTGATTCAACTTAGCAGGTGTATTTTAAACTCTGCCTGTATATTTTCAATCAAAGATGGTTTGAACAACCCGACAAAACTTCACCTTGAAGAAAATTCACAAGCTTTATTATGCTTTCAACATTTTCCAATTTTCAAATTGGCTCCACCTTTGCCATGGAACTAAATAGAGTATGAATAAAAACAATTACATTTTTCTCAGTTATTCTTAGCCCTTATATTCGAATAGATAACATTATTTATAATTTATAAAAACTATTTTTTGTTTTTTGTTACTTTATATTGGCTATTGTAACGCAGGTAGTTGATGCATGCAACACTCTGAAGCCTTATACACCAGTTGAACTTTTAGTTCCCTACTTACCCCTTGATGGCTTGCCGGGGGATTTTTGGGTTGTACCAATACGTCTCTCAGAGTAAGTGCCATTTCAATATCATATATAAGGCAGAGCACACTTAGGGGTCACTTAACCCTACTCTTGTCAGTCCATCTTTCACACCTTATAACTCGAGAAATGTACATGTGAGAGAAATGGATAAGATGTTTTGGTATTGTATTGCACACTATGGGATTTGTAACATACCATAATTACCAACCTGGTGACCTTTTTACTTGTCCTTAATTTGCTTTTCAAAACAGTTCCTAATGCCGATATACAGTGGACCTTCAGATATCCGGACGCCAGATATCCGGATGCTTCAGTATCCGGACGATTTTTCATCGGAACGAAATTTTAAAATTTTATTCTGTCTTGTTGAACTGGTGATTCAGATATCCGGATGCTTCACATATCCGGACAAATTGACTGGGAACCAAACTGGATAAAGGGGCCCCTGCGCTATTTTCGACATTTCAGGGGTTTGGGCTATGATATTTAGCATGTGCACTGATTGTCATAAGACGTTGTTTAAAATATTAGGGCCCCTTTTTTTAATTTGAACTTTAACCTACTTTTCAAAAATACTCTGAATGGTTTATATTACAGTAGATACATGTATCAAAAGTGTTCCAGAATGTGTTTAGTTGTATAATCGTCCAAATATTTTTTTGATGAATCCATGAAATTATTTTCTTCATATAATATTAATTATCATCCTAACATTGTTGTTTTGCAGATTGCAACGCAAGAATGTGGTGGTAAATTTGAAATTCAGGAGTTTGCCCACATGCCACACATTTTGAAACTTTCACACATATTGCCTCAATTTTTAAAAATTACCTATTAGCGAATCATGTACATGGGTCTTATGTCATTGTAATGTTTGTAAACATTTTGCAATAAATGATTTTTTTGTACCTATTTATTGTCTAATTGGTGTTTTAAAAGATGAATGGATACGTATTTAAGCAAATATATATGGTTAATTTTTCATGTTATATGGACATTTCCTATACCAAGAACAAAAGAGCCCTTTAGAAATGCTCTTGGCTGACGGATTTCTTACAAGACTTGTTGAAAATTTCACTGTTTTTAGGGAAGCCTAAATGTGAAAATGTTTATGTTGTCATCCTCACAACATCAGGAGTGTTAAGTCATCACGATTCTGTTGGGCTTCTGACAAATGTCATTTGGTTTATTTGGGCTTGCTTCTCTCATTGAGAAGCACCAATCAAACTGAAATACACCGATGCCATAAGCAGAAAAAAATCATTTGACGCCTAATATGTACGAGTTATGCATTGTTTATCATAAAAAAATTATTGTGATTGGGTGAGAAATAAAAAAAACAAACTGGATTTGTATTTTTTTTCTTAAAGACAACGCTGCAGTCAGCCCGCAAGATATAGAATGAAATGTCTCAGGGATCCAAAGGAACGTGTTCACTCAGGACCCTTGACGTTATGAGGATGTTATGTTGCATGATAAATACGTTATCAAAACTGCATGACGCATTGAACTGGCTTGAACTTGCTTTCCTTGACAAACAAGACAAAGGGGTCTTTCCATGACTAGCAGACAGAAACCCTCGTGTTCTTAAGCACTCGCTTGTTTGATTTTTATGGACATTTCAGATCTTCAGACAAAAAACAAAAAGAAAATATCTATATTTCTGTTGCACTTTTTTTACACAGTCACTTACTTTAAACCTGCAGGATTTATTACCAAATGAAATTTCCAATGGAAATTCAACCAGTTCTTTTATATTCTTACA
>NW_026924253.1:0-23405 GCF_032062105.1 Saccostrea cuccullata
CAACATGTTTTATAAAATTGTGTTATATATAAAATAACTCCTATAGTCATGGTGATATAAAACTTCTTGTGTATGACTGCTTTGAAGTAGTAAATTAGAATTAGTTTTAATAATGTGACACTGTATTTTATTCTTTATCTGGCGATAATTACCATCATGCGGTTATCGATATTTTGTAATAATGATTTTATAATCTTTGAAATCCCTGTATGCTCTTGGTTATTATTCAGATCAAGCTGTTGGAATTTACTCTGTTTTCTTCCATAGCTCTTTGTGTTCTTGGTAAACTTTTGAATATCAGCAGTTTCTTCTTAAGAACTACTTAATTCAAATAATTAACTATTCAAATAAATATCAATAAATATTTAACATACAAAGAAAGGGAAAGGAACATGAACTACATGTATATACGAGGGTTGTCCCGTAAAATCGTGGACAAGTTGTCTAGTTTGAAAAATAATCACTGCGTTCTGAAATTTTCACCACTTTTTAGTAGATAAATTATGAATATACATAGCAAATTTCAAATAGATATATGCATAGGTAAACAAATTGTGATATTTTATGTTATGTACTGTATCGCTCTACGGCGCACGGATGATAACGTCAAAGTGTCTAAAACAGCGTCACGTTACATCTTTGCTAAACTTCAAGTTGGATAAGCCCCACTTGAATTTAGAAATTTTATTGATTTACATATGTGAGCATCTATAACCAGTTAAGAAACTAATGTGGCACACTCATGCGATCTTCTGAATATTTATTAGCAAGTTACAGACAGTATTCTCACCATCATTCAACTAAAAGAGAATCTCACATCGACGGTCGACAGTGACAGCTTCCTTTGCTATTACAAATGGCAGTCTGTCCATATGTTTTGTACTATCTGGGGACTCGACCACGAAGACTTCACTAAGAAAACTTTCATTTCATTCATATACTAAAGATCTGGTGATATTTTTCATATTTTCTTTCTTCTGTATTCATTTAAAGTCTCTTAAGGCGTCATTACCACATCCTAATCTATCTGAACTGCTCTCCGGTGCGCCGTAACGTCATAAAAAGTCGCCATTTTTCGTGTATTGTGTTTATTACTTTCCCATTTCAAATGCTCGGGAAACTGCTAAAAATCAACCAAATGCCTTGAAATTTTTAAAAAGACGACAGAATTGATTAAGGAATGGAATTAGGATAATTTTCATCCTGATCTCATGTATTGAAAAGTTTAATTACGAATTAATTCTTATGTCTTGTCTAATATAACCTTGCTATTTTTACCATGCGCCGTAGGACCGTACCTTGTGCACATTCAAGCAGAATAAAATCTTTATTTTTGAATATATATTATCAAAAACATTATGATTCACTTAAATATGATGAATAAACATTTACTGAAAATTTCAGTTTAGTGCGCCCATTACTTTTCGAGAAAAACGCTTTGTCCACATTTTTATGGGACAACCCTCGTATTTCATGGTCTCTAACTTTATGGGGTAATAGGAGGGGAACAATTTGTGAGCCCTCAGGGCCCAGGCTGGGAATAAGCTAGGTCATATGTTGTAAGTAACATACCGGGTAATACCTTTCAAAAGTAACAGCTAGCCAGTTCACATGATTACTATGTAGACTTATCCCGTGACCAAAATTGTAAACTGGTTCAGACTTAAGTCTTGGCTGATTTGGTTAAGTATTGAAGGTATTTTATAATGGATTAATTTAAGGATAATCCAATTTTTGCTTTCTTATGTAAATTTTTTTTTAATGCTTCATGAGAACAGTTCTAGTTCAAGCAGAAGCTAAAGTAGTTATACCCTGAGAATCTCATAAGAGCAGAGTCAGGGTTTTGTTGATCCTAGCTAGATAGGGTAGTCAGGGAAAGATATCTGTCAATATTCCAAACTTATTAGTACTAAGAAAAGAATGTTAGTCCCTTAGAATTCAAAATCTTGTCAGTGGCAAAGCTCAAATTTCTTCTGAAAGCTTTGTCCATTTTTAGCTCTTCTGAGCCAAAGGCTCAAAGAGAAGGATATGGAGATAACGAACAGTATTCAATCTCAACGTCCATTAAACAATATACAAAATAAGAGCAGAGCAAACACGGACCTCTGAAACATTAGAGGTGGGATCAGGTGCCATGCTATGGCCATTTGTGCGGTGTGCGTTGTGTGTAAACTTTTTAGAATATGGGCCATAACTCAAGAACCCCTTGGCCAAATAGTACCAAATTTGTCACAGGGTATCCTTGGCCCAAGGGCTACCATTTATACTAAAATAAGAGTTGGGACCCTTAAACAAGGGAGATAATCAGGAAAACAAAACCAAAAGTACTGGTTGCTAAATAATCTTCTCCATAACCACCAGGCAGATTTTCACCAAACTTACATACAAGGTTCAGGATATGTCGAAGATTAAAATTTGCACGGGGAATTACCCTGGGGCAAAGGGTGTGGTCTCAAGGTCACTTCAAAGTTGACCTAAATTTACAATTAATAAAAATGTGTATATTTTGCTTACTATAAGGACTAGGATCATCAAATCTTGTAAGTTGATGCATCTTACGACTTCACATCATGTTAACTCAAAAGTAGGTCACGGTGACCTACTTTTTAAATTTTGCGGGGATTTGTTTTCAAATTGATTTGAAGGCATATTTTGGACACTTTAAGGCCTATGATCATCAAACTTTGTCAGTTGATGCATCTTGGGTCCTCAAACAATGTCAAGTTAAAATTAGGTCATCGTGACCTACTTTTTGAACTTTATGACTTATCTTTTTATAAACATTAAATCCCATTATTTCAGACACTGGGAGGTTTACAATCATCAAATCTTGTACTTTGATGCATCTTGGGACCTTAAAACATATTTATGAAAAAGTAGGTCACTGTGACCTACTTTTTGAATTTTGCCAACATTTGTTTTCAAATTGTTTAAAACGCATATTTTGATTACCTTGAGACCTACGATCATCAAACTTGGTCAGTAGATGCACCTTGGGTCTTTGAAAAATGTCAACCAAAATGTAGGTCACGATGACCTATTTTCGACATTTTATGACTATATTTAAGTATCTTAGGTATTTATTGGCTTAGAATCATCAAACTTTGTGAGTCGATGCATATTTGGTTTTCGGAGAGTGATGACCAAAAAGTAGGTCACGGTGACCTACTTTTGACATTTTATGGCTTTATTTAAGTATCACCGGTACTTGTAGGTTTAGAATCATCAAAACTTTGTGAGTTGATGCATCTTGGGTTTTCGGAGAGTGACGACCAAAAAGTAGGTCATGTTGACCTACTTTTGACATTTTGTGGCTATAATTAAGTATCTCTGGTACTTATTGACCTAAAATCATCAGACTTTGTTAGTTGATGTATCATAGGTTTTCGGAGATTGTCGACCAAAAAGTAGGTCACAGTGACCTACTTTTGACATTTTTTGGCTATATTTAAGCATCCCAGGCACTTATTGGCTAAGAATCATCAAACTTTGTCAGTTGAGGCATCTTGGGTTTTCGGAGAATGTCGAATAAAAAGTAGGTCACTGTGACCTACTTTTGAATATCTCAGGTACATATTAGCTTAGAATCATCAAACTTTGTCAGTTTAGGCACCTTGAGTTTTCGGAGAATGTCGACCAAAAAATAGGTCACCGTGACCTACTTTTGACATTTGATGGCTATATTTAATTATCTCTGGTACTAAAATTGGCTTAGAATTGTCAAACTTTGTCAGTTGATGCATCTTGGGTTTTCAGAGAATGTTGACCAAAAAGTAGGTCATGGTGACCTACTTTTGAATATCTCAGGTGCTTATTTAATTAGAATCATCAGTCTTTGTCAATTAATGTATCTTGAGTCCTCAGAAAAATTCAATCAAAAGGTAGATCACTGTGACCTACTTATGGTATTTTATAATTATATTATGATATCTTCAGTCTTAACTGGCTAAATATTATCAAAGTTTGTAAGTTGATGCATTTTGGGTCTTATGATACTAATAGAGTTGGAGACTTCTAATAGAAGTGATGGATTGTACAATTTATCAAAAGAGCGATTCAAGGCCCTTGGGCCTCTTGTCTAGTAAGAAAATAAGCTTTGACTGTTCTATATAAACATTCATGTGTTTCAGGGATTTGTCAGAGTAATCTGTCAGGCCAAATGTAAAATAGAGTTCCATTATAACTGTTGGAGAGTCTTCAAATCCAAACAGGGAGAGAAAATTGGGGATAAGGTAAGAAATTGTGGCATGTTTTAGGTACTGTACCACCGAAATGTGGGAAAGTTGGGCATTTTACCATTAATTTATCAGTTTCCGGTGTAATTTCCGTGTGAGACATGGACAATCCCATTAGTCAAGCTGTGTATAAGATTGGGACCATGTTAATGAATTAATTTATAATAACAGGTGTATTGAATTGTATTTGTTTTAAGGATATGTTGGAAAAACCATGTCCCACCCCTAACTGCGGTACAGTCATTGTAAAAATATCGATCTTCAGACCAGACACTAATGAGAAAATTGTAAGTATTACAGAAGGTATGAATTAGCATTAATTACTTCATTCCATCAGTAAATGTTAAGTTTGAAATACTGTGAATCACAGAGATAAATGACTCATCCAAAAGTTTACTTTTTCCAGTTTGAATCAGAGAAAACAGAAACAAATAAGAAGCAGGATAAAAAGAAGAAAACAGTATTGAAGATGCCTCCATCGAATCAAGATAAAATTCAGAAAAAGATGGAGAAAAAAGAACAGAAAATGAAAAAGAAGATGGAGAATAAAGAGGAGAAATTGGACCTCGTGGAGGACATTGATCAGATGATTCAGGAGGATAAAGCCGAGAGTCAGAGGTCCGGGATGGCAGCAGGTGGGACTCGTTTTGGTAGATACTTGAACATAAATTGGCATTTTAAAAGTATGGCTCAATCACTGGGTATTGAGTAGTCATCAAAATTAGCGCTACACACTTCTGTGCTGTAAATTGTATTTATAAATTATTTTTTAGCAGTATTCATAAAATAGTGCACCATTCTCTGTGCTAAAGCCACAAAAATTTGAAGCCCGCTTTTTTAAGTACACATACAGTATTCTGTTCTGCTGAACTTATATTCAGTTTTATGAAAGGTGTTTGCTTTCTTAAGGTAGAACTTGTTATTGCCTTACATTCATCATTAGTTTGAATTCTCTTTAAATGGTAAAACCTTTACATATACTTGTACATGTTGTACTGGTGTATTTATTGTTACAAGCAGTATTGTTTTCAAAACTCCAACATACTGTAAGTTGTTAGAGTGATGTTTATATTTCATCATTTATGAATTCCTGTAATGTGTACATGTATTATTAAAGTGTTAATGAATAGCAAGCACACTGACCTATACAGAGTTTGGTGACATTCTCCTCTTTGTGTTGATTGTTTGTGATATTTTAGGAGGAGATGGGGAGAAAGGGGAAGTCATTCTCCCAGATCACACAAAGCCAGTCTCTGTTCTTCGCAAAGATGATGAGGATGTAAAACTCAACAAGTATAAGGTAAGATCTGTGGCCTAAAATTATACAACTTCCTGTGAGTGGCAAAATTACATAATTTTTTTTATAAAAGATTTAATTGAGGTACAAAGATTTGGAATTCGATGTATTACCAGTGAAACAATTAATATGTTTCCCCCTGTGACAACAAATTTACAAGCATTAGCTTGATTGATACTTTTTAAATTCTAAGCTGGTGCAGTGCAATGGAATTTTAAAAAGAAATGTTTATTGTAGGGAACTAAGAAACAGAAGAACAAGAAAAAGAAAGAGAAAGCTGCCAAACAGACAATCCCTTTGGAAGTGAACTTTACAGATGAAAAGGAGAAGACTTTGCTGAATGAACACTCCATTCCAGACTCTCCAACTAAGTAAAAATAATAAAAACTATACAAGTATTTGCTCTCCCCACCACCAAAATAAATAAATTAATTTTAAAAAGCTGCATAACAGATTGTTGGAATATTTAAGTTAAGGATCAAGTGCTAGTATATACTAGATCAGGACCATTACTACATGTACTAATTTGACTTGTTTTAGTACTTTGATACCACTAATTTTTGTGGGGGGTTAATTTTCTTTGCTTTCTGGATACAATAAATTCATGTCCTTAAGAAATATTTAATTTCATATTTTAAAATTTTTGACTCCTCAACCACCAAACCTTCCAACAAATCAATACTTTTTTCTTTCAAAACCATGAAAATTTTACCCTATGAAAAAGAGTTATTTTACAGTTTGACACACTTTGGTTGCAGAGGTAAAAGTTATAATTGTTCATAACTGCCTTAATTATATGAAATGGATGAATTTCGGCTTTAATGTTGTTGTATTTTATTTGTTTTTTTATTCTTTTTAGAGACTTTTCTGTACCAACAAATATTCATGAAAAGGTTCAAGCTTTTGAAAACTCGTATGAATCCAAAATGGGGAAGACCTTGTATGATGAAATAACAGAAAATCTTTTCTCGTAAGTACATAAATATATAGGCTTTGATTACTCTTTATATTAAAATACTTGAAGTTTCTTCACATGTGTAGTAATCACCTCAGATCACTTCGTAGCTCAGGTGGTATAACCCATATAAAAAGAATTTCAGGAATAGAGTATACTTTTAAATATTTAATACAGAAATTTTATTTTTGTTCAAATATTTAAAAATTTCTTCAGATGTATCTTTCAGATACATGTAATACTAGAGATATATGTGTAGCTACATAATTCTACACAAGTCATTACATGATTTTCTTTTTTAGATTTTTTGAGGATCTTCTTAAGGCACATGGACCACTTCATATTGAGGATGGTAAACTTACCTCCATGATTGAAGATTTCCCAAAGGATGCTAAGGAAAAAATTGAGCAAGTGGGAGGACTAAGCAATTTCCTTAAACAGTCACTGAAATTTGCAATGATAGATGACATTGTGTGTTTGTTAAAGGATTCTGTGAAAGCTCGGGAAATATCACTTGCTCGTGGCCAAGCCAGGCAGACGTTAATATCAACTAACTCAAATAATGCGTGGAAAACTGTGGGAAAACATTCAAACTCTGCTAGTGATAAATTTTCTTCTTCCTCTTCTTTCAATTCATCTGCAAGTTGTGTGACAAGTGAAGAAAAAATCAAACCATTTCACAGTCCTTATCCTGTTATAGCATCTGGAGTGGATTCATTAGACGACTTTGGTAGCGTAATAAAAAAAGGATCCATCGCAAGTTTGGACGATGATTTTGACTTGGGGCCAATAAGATCAGGCTCCAAAATGGACAGTATTGATGACATTCATTTAATATCACCAACAAAAAAGAAAAAAGGTAAAAATAAGATCAGTCTGAAGGAACTGGATGCTATAGATTCTCTGTCTTCATGCTCTGATAGTGACAGTGATTCAGCAAGTGATGATGGGACAGAGAGCCTTAATTCTGATTTTTCTAGCACGAGATCAGGCAAAGCATCCTCCAGTGTCAAGCTTCAGAGTGAGAACGGAAGACTAGGTGACTTAAAACAAAACCTGGATGTATCCAGTCGGAGTAGTTCCAAGTCGGATCTGAGTGAAAAATCAGGAAGTGATTTGTCATATGATCTTATGGCAAAGGCCTATAGAAATTCTCCCGTTGCATCCACATTCGTGAAGGACAAATCTTTATTCTTGTCTAGTTCACCTACAGTGTCTGAGAATGGACGTGCTGCAGATAAAACTTGGCAAGGACTTGCTGTGCCACAGCCCCTGAAAATCCCTTCTCAGTTCTCTCAGAGACCCCCTGTTATGTCGCTTCAGTCAGAGGCAAGTATTGCTGCAGAAAAGGAGATTAATAGAATAGACACTGAAATGGTGAAGGAGATTGCAGATGACGTGGTTGAAAGACTCTTTTCTGGGAAGAACGTTTCTCCAGCTGAACGTCAGGAGACATATAACCGTGTCACACAAGACATATGGAAAGACTTCAAGAAAAAACAAACTTCAGCTTCCTCAGTTTGGCCATTAGACAACAAGTCTCTGTACTCACAAATGTCTATGACTGCTTTGGATAATAGACAGAAGAAAACTTATGCTGAACATTTCATGAAAAGTCATTACCAAAAAAATTTGACTGACCCTTTGCAACAAACACCAGCCGGTCCTCCATCCTCTTCCAGTTTCCCATATCCTAGCAAACCTCCTATCTCCACAGTGGACAACAGTTTTCCAGCTTTACACACAATGGACAGAATTCCCCCTCCCCTCTCTTTACCTGTATCTTTGTCATCGGCCAACAGTTACAATTCCAATGCACCACTCTCTACAGTGAACCCTGGTATCTGGTCCAGTTCATTAGAGACTAGTGTCAGTCAGGGAATTCCCAGTATTCCAAATATTTCAAAATTTTCTACACCCCCACCCCCTTTAAATCTTCCATCTTTTGCATCTGGACCGTTTAGTAGTATATCTATAGGGACATCAGTAACTGAAACGTCTGTTTCGTCTACTTTGTCCTCTGTATTTGGGAGTCATGCTGATAAAAACAGTCAAACCTCTGTGGAAACCCAAGACTGTGAGATGAACACTGATCCATACGAGCCATACAGGATAGAATATTTACGTAGTCAAGAAGATTGTGAACAAATGAAGAACAGTGTGGCCAGACTGCAATCTCAAGTCCAGGAACGAGATGCTATGTTCAGGGAATGGACCATCAAAGCTCAGGTAATATAGTAATGTTATTAATGCATTTTGAGTTAACTATGTTTTTATAAATGTTTTAACCAAAAAATATTCCCAGAATTGTACATTTTTTCCTCAATGTTTAGAAATTTAGGGGCTTAAAATCGTAAAACTCTTTCCATGTTGACATTGGAAACATCTTCAATCAACATGGTAAATGAGCAGGACACAGTGATATGAAATTTGATAGTTGTATCTCAAGATTTAGGATACTAAGATGCTTAGAATCATCAATTTTGTTAGTTGACGCAAATTGAGTCTCTCAAAATGTAGGTCATCTTGACCTAGTGACTCATGGAATATGGGAATATCTAAATATTTCAGAATTCCTATAGTAAAGAGGCTTAGAATCATAAAATTTTATGAGTTAAAACATCTTTGGTAGTAGGTCCTGGTGACCTACTTTTTAAAAGGAAAAATTGGAAGTGAATTGACTATATACTGGTAAGTATCGGAAGAGTGATTCTAGGCCCTTGAGCCTCTTGTATAAAACATGCTTTTCTGACTTGATAATGGTACTGTAAATACACTTCTGGTCAAATATGATTTATTTGTAATTTATGTCTAACTCTTGAGCTTACTTTCTTCAGTCCTTAGAAACAGACTTCAAAGGAAGATCACTTCAGCTGGAGATGGAGAAAAGAGAATTAGATGAAAAAGTTCGGATTTATGAACAAGAAATTTCCCACCTGAATACAGAGCTTACCAAACAAACCTCAGTTATTCTAGAGTAAGCCATAGATGAACTAGATTTTAAGCAATTTTTGTAAATTCATATATAAATACAGTGTTAAATAATGTAAGTGATGTTTAACTCATTCGATAAAAAGAATCTCCAATGATTTGTGGATAGATTTGACTTTTATCGCACTCATGTTTCTATTCTCTTGCCAAGAATTAGGGATAAAAAAAAAAGAACTTGGATAACACAAATCATGGGAGATCCTATATACACGTATATTAATTAGTATACTTGTGAGAAATGTTTACATACCAAGATGTTGATTTTAGTTTACGGGAGAAGAAAAATCAAACAGACCAGAGATATCTTGATCTTCAAAAACAACAACATGATGAAAGGTAGGTACAAGTGATGTGTCCAAATCAAAACCGTTTTTAGGACACTGACTTCCAATTGAAAATTTAGTAACCTCCTAAAATGTATCTAATCTTTTGAATTTCTGAAAAAATATTATTTTGGTTTTGGTTGAAAGCGTATTCCGTTCCTGTGTACAAGTTTTGGTTGTAAGCACCCAAATATTTTGCTATTGATCGGTACATGTATTTAATTTTAATTATACCCCATGCAAAAAGTTGCGTGAGGATATAATGTTTTTGACCCGTCCGTCAGTGTGTCAGTCAGTCCTTTTTTTGTCAGAGCAACTCTTCATAAACCGCTGCACACAATTTCGTCAAACTTTGCAGATATTTAGGACACAATGTGTAGATGTGCATATTACCAGGAAATTCAGATTCCTTAATTTTTTACGGGAGGGAAATTTGGCATTTTTCAACTTAGATTTTTGGCGATATCTTGAATATAGAATTGAATAGTTTGTCAGCGCAATTCCTCATAAACCGCTGCACACAATTTCGTCAATCTTTGCAGATATTCAGGACGCATTGTGTAGATGTGCATATTACCAGGAAATTCCGATTCCTTTATTTTTTCCTGGAATTTCAGCACTTCGACTTTTGGGGGAGTGTGGGGTATGTGAGCTTGCTCACCTTTTCTTTTATTTTTTAATCCAGATATCGAACATCACAATTAGATCTAGAGAAGATAGAAGCTGTAAGACATAGAGAGGAACTTCGAAAACTCAGAGAAGAAGAAAGTGAGCGGGCAATCAGAGCAGAGGTAAATCTTATACTGTTGAATCGTCAAAATTTGCAGGGGCCAGTTTTTTGGACTGCTTAAAATTTTACGTTGGGATATATTTAAGTTCATGTGGACGTAATTTCAAAAAGGAAATATGATT
Source organism: Saccostrea cuccullata (assembly GCF_032062105.1). Classification (NCBI taxonomy): domain Eukaryota; kingdom Metazoa; phylum Mollusca; class Bivalvia; order Ostreida; family Ostreidae; genus Saccostrea; species Saccostrea cuccullata. Next base: position 10,714 of record NW_026924253.1, read on the forward strand.
TTGTAACCCTAGCACAATGATTTGTGGAGGATGTAAATTTGTTGATGAAGGGAACCTATGAAATCAAAAAAGATTTGAGCAACCACAAATCTATTGATTCCACTGTATCAGCATTTTGTATAATTGTTTCTTATATCCAGGAGAGTCAAACACTGATGCAGTTTACATTGTTAATGGTATCTTGTTTTGTAGGTTGAATTGCTGCAAGTCAAGAAAAACTTTACATTACAAATGCTGGAGAGATCCAAGATGGAGTACATGGTGTATAAAAATAAAGTCTCTGTGATTGTCAAAAGGCAAGCAATACATTTTGTATAACATTTACAATTACTCACAACTTAGGCCTCTTGAATAGGAACTTGTGTAAACTTTTATGATTGTTTTTTTCTTTGTTTACTAGGAACTTGTGTAAACTTTTATGATTGTTTTTTCTTTGTTTATCAGGAACTTGTGTAAACTTTTATGATTGTTTTGCAGGAGGGAGGACGAAGGTAAAACACTACCTTTGGGCCTTAAGCAGCACCTTGATCAGTACGAAGGGATTATACAGAAATGTGACGAAACCATCAGCAGGCTTAAGGTAATGCCACAATGTGACTCCCAGGGACTATTACTTCTCAAACCACAAAGATCTGAACTACCCATTTAAGTGATTTTACAGTATCTGATGCACATTGTTAGTTGATTCATCCATTGATTCTGATCATCATCTCTTATTTCAGATTGACTTTGATGCCCATATACATCAGATCCAGGGAGGGAAGAGGATGAGTGAACTGCCCCAGATCTTCATCCCCCCTCCTCCCCCGCAACCACAGATGCCTAATTTGGACTTGGTAATTCTTACTTCAAAACATAAATGAAATTGAGGGAACAGTTTAATTCTATGGACAACTCTTAATTGTTCACTGTGACAACTTAAATAATTACATATATAATAAACAGATCTTATTGAACCATTGTATTATTTTACAGCTAACAGGACAGACTATGACCAGCACAGCTAGTGCACCTTCATTACTAGCCCTGGCCACTGGTTCCCTTTCTGGTGGTGCCATGTCCAAATCTTCACCTTCCCCACCACTGAGTTCCTCTCAGTCCTCTGCCTCCAACATTCTACCTCCATCTATCCCCAGTGTACAAGCTGTTCCTCAGCCCAAGCCTCTTGGGTTACCCACAGGTAAACATAATATACCACTCGGAGTTTGTAAACCTTTTGAATAGACAGAGTATGTAGAGTCTAGGCTGCCTAATGTGACCTCTGCAAGATTTCAGTTTGAAAAAGTGTCATATGACAGAGTCTCTCGATTAAACTTCCTATAAATATCTAGGAATTGTATGATTGCTAAAATAGTCATCATTCTACTAGCCTCTAATGCTCACAAGATTAAATGAATCCCCTATGCTGCAAGAAATTTATCACAGGATTGTCTAAAATTTTCTTCAAGATTTTTAAATAAATTAGGAATGCACAATTTCTAAATTTCTAATCAGATATCTCATGTTAGTGTATCAAGTCAGTCACTTTATATAGAAAATAAAAGTTTATAGGTTGGATTAAATAGGGTTACATATGGCAGAGTCTCAAAATAAGTTTTCTTGGAAAGAGCAGATTAAGCGGAGAATAAATCTCAGTTTTGTTGTTAGATGTTTTCTTTATGAATAGTTTGAAAATCATTTTTTATAACAATAGTAATGCACTAGTGACTTTTTACTGTAGGTGTGGCCGGCTTGTCTCAGCGCCCCCTTGTTACCCCACCTATCAGCTCCATGTTACCTCAGATGTCTCAGGGAGCAGGGCCCCAAATTCAGCACAAGACAAGTAACTTTGACAAACTGATCATCAAGCTGCAGGTGGCTTTCCCTAAATACAACAGGTATGTCTTATTACAGCAGGGTTCTGGATTGATGGTTCAAACTGGTGTTTTTGATTTGTCATAATAAATATAACAAAATAATGCTTTGTTTGAAACATTGTCTTATCTTAATTACATGTAGTTAGGTATATTTTGAAATATACCAGTTTTATACTTTATCATTTTTAGCTCACCTGAGCCGAAGGCTCAAGTGAGCTTTTCTGATCACATTTTGTCCGTCGTCCGTCTGTCCGTCCGTCCGTCCGTCTGTAAACTTTTCACATTTTCGACTTCTTCTCAAGAAACACTAGGCCAATTTCGACCAAACTTGGTACAAAGCATCCTTGGGTGAAGGGGAATTTAAATTGTTAAAATGAAGGGACATATCCCCTCGCAAGGGGAGATAATCAAGAAAAGACAAAAATAGGGTGGGGTCATTAAAAAATCTTCTTCTCAAGAACCACTGGGCCAGTAAAGCTGAAACTTATGTGGAAGCATCCTGGGGTAGTGTATATTCTAAATTGTTCAAATCATGACCCCCGGGGGAAGGGCGGGGCCGCAATGGGGAATCAAAGTTTTACATAGAAATATAAAGGAAAAATCTTTGAAAATCTTCTTCTCAAGAACCACTGGGCCAGAAAAGCTGAAAATTATGTGGGAGCATCCTTGGGTAGTGTAGATTCTAAATTGTTCAAATCATGACCCCCAGGGATAGGGCGGGGCCACGATGGGGAATCAAATTTTTACATAGAAATATATAGGAAAAATCTTTGAAAATCTTCTCCTCAAGAACCACTGGGCCAGAAAAAGTGAAACTTATGTGAAAGCATCCTTGGGTAGTGTAGATTCTAAATTCTTCAAATCATGACCCCCGGGGGTTGGGCGGGGCCACAATGTGGAATCAATGTTTTACATAGAAATATAAAGGAAAAATCTTTGAAAATCTTCTTCTCAAGAACCACTGGGTCAAAAAAACTGAAACTTATGTGGAAGCATTCTAGGGTAGTGTAGATTCTAAACTGTTCAAATCATGACCCCCGGGGGTTGGGCGGGGCCACAATGTGGGTTCAATGTTTTACATAGAAATATATAGAAAAAATCTGAAAATCAAAGCTGAATCTTATATGGAAGCATCCTGGGGTAGTGAAGATTTCAAATTGTTTAAATTATGATCAGTGGGGTAGGGTGGGGTCACAATATGTATTACAAGGGGGAAATCTGGTAAAGAACAGAATGGCCAAAGCTTCACAGGTGAGCGATGTGGCCCATGGGCCTCTTGTTTTATCATCTGTAAAGTGGCAATTTCAAAAGATCACAATTATGACTAATTATTTTTCGATAAATTGAATGTAACATGAATATTGTATTAAAACTTATTTATACAAGCATATAAATATTCCTGTAGATATCTCATGATTGTTTACTGTAGTTTATGCCTATTTTATACTGTGATTCACTTCGTAGAGCTATATAACAAGTGTGAATCTTTTTGCAGAGCGTATTTCACAAATGTGACTCTCTTTGTAGAGCTATTTTCACCCAGTTGATTCAGGAGCTGAGGACAAACAGAGGAGGGTCCTTGTCTGGTATGACTCTGGATGAGATTGTGTCCCAGATAACGGACCTGATACATCACCACGAGAGACAGCAGGGCAGGAAGCCTTCTGTAGTGGCCACACAACAGGTCAGTCTTATAGCTGTGTTAATAAATTCTGTCTTTGTTACAATGATTGTAAATACAAATAAAACTTTATTTAGCATTAGCTGTACAGAATATGTTGCTATATATAAATAGGTTAAAAAAATTTTTAAATGGTTTTATTGCTTACATTTTCGACTCATGTGTTTATCGGTACTCTTTTGGGTAGAACCTTTCCTTATAATTTTACAATATACATGTATGTCAAAATTCCAAAGTCTCTTTAGATCATGCATGTTTAAAACATTTTTCTACAGGATACAATAACTCCTGGATTTCCTGATGACCGTAATAGATCCCTGGTACCCCCTGGCCTCTCTCCCTCCTGGGGCCTCCCTGGGACTGACCTGTCCAGTCTGGGGGTCACCAGTGAGGTGTTTGAGGAGGAGGAGGACCCCTGTGTGATCTGTCATGAGGAGATGACCGTCGACACTACTGTCATGCTGGAGTGTAAACACAGATTCCATGATGAGGTACGAGGGGTTCAGAAAGTACTAACAAAAAACAGTAAACACAGATTTTTCATGATGAGGTACAAGGGTTCAGAAAGTACAATAAAAGTCGCAAACACAAATCTCATGATGAGGTACAAGGGGTTCTAAAAGTATGAACAAAAAACATTAAACAGGGATTTAATCACTGTCATTCACTGAGGTACAAGGGGTTTAGAAGTACTAGCAAAAACAGTTCAGTGTAGCATGTATCAGTCCAAATGGACAGAAATGGTATTGAAAAAAATAAGCAATTTATGATACACAGTATAAATTCTCTAAGCTTTCAAGAAATTTCAAAATTTTGATAAACATAGTGGTCAGTCTACAGTTATGAAAAAAAATTGAAATAATGGAAATCTTAATAGACATCACAACTAGGGATGTCAACGAATATTCGAATATTCGAATATTCATTCAATGATTTGATATTCGAATATAGATTTATGATTCGAATATTCGTTTTAAAGTGAACAAGCATTAAAATGAGAGAAAAACTTAGAAAGAAAGTAGAAATTGAATCAAGTTTGTACAAAATTGAAAGACACTGACCTCTTGGATTATCTTAAAGGTGTGAAGAGTGTATCTATAAGAGTAATTTATTCATTTTTTCACTTAATTAGTGGTATAAGGGTGTCCAGTACTTACAATCAGCTTGTATTGTTGTAAGGACACAGTTTTACATGGATCCCTTGTTTATATAAATATAATTGAAATCATTATCATGAAATTAATAAGCCAAAATTAATTGCTTTTAATATTTTTCTGCTAGATAATTGTTCTGCTTGGTATATTTATAGGAGTTATCAGTGTATACTTTTGTAAGACGATCAATTAATCTGAAATATACTGGAGAACCTTTTGAATTTTCAAAGAAAAAATTACATTTTGGATGTATACTCTTCATATAATTGATAACTAGAAAAAAAATAATTGAGGTGCATTTACCAAACTCTACATGAGTTCTTATTCTAAAATAATGGCATAAAACCTATACTGCTTGACAGGAGATTGAATACATATATTTTATAATGAAAATGTATTTATTTTATCGAATATTCGAATATATTCGAATACTTCCATCGAATATTCGAATATCAATTACTGACAATTTTGACATCCCTAATCACAACAGAACTCCTACTTTGTCAATAACAAGAAATTAAACAAAGAACATGTATGTATATATATTTTTTTCTTTTACAGTGTATCAGGAAATGGTTGAGAGAACAGAGCACCTGTCCAAACTGCCGAATCTATGCCCTTCTACCAGACGAGTTCCCAAGTCTGAGATAGGCAATAGAGATGGCAAAAAATTAATTTTTGAAAAACTTTTTTTGTGGTGTTAGTATTAGAACTTGATGAGTTCTATTATATGATGATATTAATCAGTGTTTGTTAGTTTTATATTGTTTTTCTTGATTGGATTTGGTAAATTTGACTTAAATTGTGAGCAAAGACTCTTTACTTAGATGTAAATGAAGATAACGAGGAATAAGACAGAGAACAATAATAAAAGGACAAGTATTTTTATTTGAACTTAACTTTAATATTATTTCTGTTTGATGTGATTATTAAGTTTTATGAAGAAAGTTCAGCTTGTACCATTACTTTTGTTGTCTCTGAACAAAAAAAAAATAAACAAAGAAATTGATATTTTTAGTTTAGTTTACTCTTATTTATGTAGGCCACTGAGCAGACTACTTGCTGTCTGATCTTGTTTTTCATCATTGGATCCCTTATCTAAGCTCCTCATACTGAATGTAATTTGCAAAAAAGACATTTACAAAATTCTAATTACATAGTGGAAAAGTATCTCCTATTTTACTTTGATCAGACCCATGTATTAGGTTTCGCATAGCAAAACTTTGCCATTACCATTCTTTCTATGATATTTTGTGTTCAACAATTTAAAGCCTTAATCTTGAACCCCCACCCAATCCTTACAAAAATTTAAAAACAAAAAAGATGTGTTTGTAGACACTGATACTGCCATATAACAGCTTTTGTTAGTATCTCAAATGCATGAAAAATGTTGCTTCCAATGAAACGATTTGCTCTCAACAAAGATACCTGTAAGATATGACAACCAAGCAGTGTTATGGCCAAAGTTTATTTTTTTAAATGTGGGTGAAACATCAAGGTCGTATGATTAAATTAAAGGAATCCAACAGAGGGCCTTGTTATAAGACTTAAAATATCCCTTATCACATGATATGAAGCTCGCCCTGACAAATGTTATCAGTATGATTGATGCCAAATTGCCAATCTCATTTTTCGGCTCCCATTATCCAAGATTCTGGGGTTAACGTTGTTGCCCTGTCTGTATGTCCACAAAAACTTTAAGCTGGCCCATAACTTCTGACTGGGTGCTGGCTTTTATATTTCACAGGTGTATTCTTTGTAAAAGACCCCTCTTTGGGTACCACCAAATTTGACCTTGACCTTGGAGTTTGACACACTTTACAAAAATACCAAAATCTCCAGGGTCAAAGTTGTTGGTATGCAATGAAAGGTCTTGTCACAAGGATTACATATGTGAAAAATGAAAGCCCTAACCATTCAAAAGTCATGTTCAAGGTTAAAGTATTTTAAAAGTAGGTCAAATGCCAAAGTCAGGGTTACAGGGTCAAAGTTGTTGGTATCCAATGAAAGGTCTTGTCACAAGGATTACATATGTGAAGTATTAAAGTCCTAGTCTTTACCGTTCAATGTTAAAGTTTTTTTAAAGAAGGTCAATCTCCAAGGTCAAACTTGTTGTATCCAGTGAAAGATCTTGTCACAAACAATATACAAAGTGTAAAAGTTCTAGCACCAACTGTTCAAATGTTATGGCCTAAGTAAAAGTTTGGTATTTTTGTATAAAAGTGTGTCAAACGCTAAGGTCAATGGATAAAAGGTCAAATTTAGTGGTACCCAAAGAAAGGTCTTGTCACAAGGAATACACCTGTGAAATATGAAAGCCGTAGCCGCACCCAGTCAAAGGTTATATACCAGGCCAACAAAATATATACTTTTTGTAATAATACCCATTAATTATATGATTACATGTACTTGTTTGCTATTATCCGTCTGGTCATTGCAGTATAAAGCAGCTTGTTTGTTTTTTTCTTTATATATTACATTATATCAGTATGTGATGCTTATATTTCATTGTGAACTATACCAGTATTTCAAATCTGAGAACTTTTGCAAGTGAGGATCAAGCCAATTTTGCACCTGATGCAACCATTACCTGTTAATGTTGTTATAATCATGATTACATTGTTTGTTTTTTTTTTAATTGTATATGCCTCCTGAGGGCCTTGATTGGTGAATAAATAAAAAAAATAAACATACTATGTACATATCCCTTATTTGACTGTACTGCAACAAAAATGGGGGGGGGGGGGGGCAATCAGTCTTTGACATAGAAATTTCTATGGCAATAGTTATGTCTGAAAGGGGGGGGGCTGGTCCCTCCTGATACTACATGCCTGCTTTGTACATTTTGAATTCCACACAGTAAATCTGACTTTTTCAGTCTGATATACGTTTTTCTCATGCTTGTTGATTACTATTTAATCAAAGACCATCATGGTCCGTAAGTTTACGTTGAATGCAAGTTTGCATAAAATTTGACCTTCATTTGTCCAGCTTTGCCCTTAGTGCAAGCTATGTTAAAATGTTTAAATTTTAGTATTAAATGCATTTTTTTTAAATATTGCAATCATTAAATTGCCATTTTATATAATTGAGCATATACATGTAGGATTAATAAAACTTATTTTCTGTGTTTGTTTAATTAATTGTTTCTTTTCATTTATTGAAAAGGGGGGTGTTATTGATTATGCAGTGAAAATGCACAATTAAAAAAAAACTTCCTCTTTAGGAGAAATGGATTACTTTTTGAGAATCTTTTTTTGTGCTCTTGGGTTTGACAAAGTGCAAAATTCAGTGAAAGGAACAAGGGTCATGCCCGCCTCCCCCCCCCCTCCCCCCCCCCCCCTTGGGTCAGGAGTTCTGATGTTATTAGATACGATATTATATTTTTATTATTTAATTAATATACATTCATTCTTTGAAAATCTTCATTTCTGTTCCTTAGTACTTATAAATTTAGCAGATAAACTATGTGCATTAGTGGGGGTTATATGAGCAATTTTAAAAGTGCATGTAAACGTGTTTCTCACAGAGTTATGAAACTTAATTATAATAGCTCTGGGATCAGTGGTTCTGGTTGTGGTTCTATTGATTATATGGTGAAAATGCATCAATACTTTGAAAATCTCATCTGCTGTTGAGTGTTAAGAAAAAAGCCAAATGAAAAAAGAAAGTTGTGCTTATATAGAACTTCCAAAATATAGTAGTAAATTTCGTGAGCCCTTGATATTGTCCTTAAAGATCCCTTAATTGTTTGTTATTCAGATCGGGCAATTTCTTGTTATCGTAAATTTTATCAAAATGTGTGTAAGAATAGCATGGTACTACCAGAATTTTTTTTTTTTTAACAAGTTTTCTTATATTATCAATCTTTTGTAAATAAATACTAATACTTTAGACTCATAGGTGTGTATTGGTCAGTAGAGTAGTTAAATAGATCGACCAATTCCTCAATTTGATTTAATCCGGTTTCTTATCGACATTATTTACATTTTTATTATTTATTTGTTATTAATTAGCATGATTAATTCATTTATTTTTCACTTTCTTTCCTTGCCGCGAAAAACTAGCATTCTATAGGGACAATCCCAAGATATTCCGAAGAGCATCACATGACATTTGTTGTCGATTTTGGACTATTCCATATTGAAAAGGAAGGTTATAAAAGGTTATCAAAGTCATGAAAATAAAACATAGGTCTTTAGCTGGTAAAATAAATCATATTAAACGAAGTTAATTTTTTATTTCTCTGCTTATTTAATTTAAAGATATTGATTTAAAGAGATAAAGTAATATATCAGAAAAATCTGCTATCCTGCTCAACACCTCACAAAGTTGGTATACCACATGGGCAGATGGGTTTCATGAAGGACAAAGACTGGTCCAATATGGCCACTGAAAAATAACCAAGGATTGTGAATTTTTGTGATATCTGAGAAAAAATGGCAGAATTATTGTCAGTCCAAGTACATTTACCACCCAATTCTAAACTTTTGATCGAAAAATCTAGCAAGAAGTCTTCCTTGGACAGTGTTAATCGTGTTGGGCGAGATAGACAGTTTGATCATGGAACTTTTGCACAACTTCCAAAAAGAAGAGCTGCGAATGTGGAGTTTAAGGATCTTGTGTACAAGGTCCGCGAGGGAGGAAGGCATAAAGGTGAGTTAGTACAGAGCAGCACCTGTTGAAGTTGTTTATGTGCCATGTCAGTCAGTGACTTAACGCTTTCATCATCTGGCTAAATCAGCTGTTCACCAATCCACGTATTTTTTGCCAGAGCTGGGGTTCTCAAGAGGGAGGATTAATCCCCAAAGTTTACACACTGCTCTGGTACCTTAAACATTCAAAACATATTCTTTTTTAATGTCTTATTATTACACTTTGTTCCTATAAAAGCAATGGTTTATATTTTAATATAAATTAAGTATACTAAAATAATTTCAACTCTCAAATTTCATGATTTTGGTCAATAAATAATTTTTATACGAAAAAGTGATTCAGTCAATTTACTATCAGTGTATCAATAACTGTTTTTATCATATGCAGACTTAGTATTGAAAAACATTTCGTAATCACCTCCCGTGCAAATTCTGCTGTCAGTGGAGCTTGAAGGCAAAATGTAATGAAAAGCACAAACTAATGTACAAGTGTGTAACACCCACAGCATTTAGCTGTTAATACTTGTGGATTTACGATATTTAATATATAACAACATAATCATTGTCAGATATGAAGAGCAATTATGAATGCTTACTCCTGATTCCCATGTATGTGTTTGAACTAAATTAAATTATTCATATTCCTTGTGTAAGTTACTAAAAGAATTCATAGATTTAATCCACTCATTAGTACACCGTACCATCAGATTGTCATTTGATACAATTTGATACGTGTTCTGTCTTTTTCTTTGTGCAGGACCAAAGGTCATCCTGAAGTCCATATCTGGAGAGTTTCGATCAGGGGAGTTAACTGCTATAATGGGGCCATCAGGAGCAGGAAAATCTTCTCTGATGAATATATTAGCAGGATACAGGTAGATCACTTTTTTACGTAGTATCCAGAAGTTATTTTAAATTGCTTTGTTCTACAGTGATCAGTGTTTTAAAATTTTCAAAATGTCCTTTCTAACCAAGACGAATATGTTGAGGTATAGTTTCTTTACTATTTTTTAAACTGTGTCCATAATTGAATTGCAATTGTTTTGTAAAGAATTGATGAAGACAGCACAGTCAAGAAATTGAATGCTTAGATCATGAATTTCTGTTAAGAGCAACTAAAGAGTGTAAAATTAAAATCATAAAATGATTTTACATCATTGTTTGAAATGATGCTAGTTTTATTGTTCTTCCTAATATAGAACCTTAAATGTGACTGGAAAGATCCATGTCAAGGGTAAAGACCGAGACTTACGGACGTTTCGGAAGATGTCGTGTTACATCATGCAGGACGACCACCTGCTTCCTCATCTAACGGTTGAGGAGTCCATGATGTGCTCAGCCAATCTAAAACTCACCGAGAAAATGTCCACCAAAGAGAAAGAAGACAGGGTAAGTTGGGATTCTTAAATTCAGAGTTTGTTCATTGTTTTGGTAGCTTTCTAAGAGAAATATTTTAAACCAACTGTAGATATTTAATTTCCATCAGTTTTTTGTTTAATTTGAGAGTAATATATTTTTATTTTAAATTCAAAATTAATGAAATTTCAAAGCATATACACTTAATTTTCAATATTAAAGATATTTCTGATTTTGTACAGTGTTTCGACTTAAGGTAGGATTCTTCTCTGGTTTCTGACTAGATGAAACACTCAAAGTATATTTGCTTATATGTCTTATATATTGAGGTGTAAGATCATAGTTTTCTTTCCTCATCACAATTGTACAACTTTAAATAGAAATGGTAAACTGCGTTTGAAAACTAGCAGGGACTATATTTTTGGCGGAATGATGGTGTATGAAAATATCTTCTTTTCTGCCTCTCAAAATTATAATAGAACAATGAATTTAGTTATAATTTTTACACAATCGAAGTCTTGGAGAAATTTTCAAATGTAAGTTAGATTAATAATGAGGGACTAAACTTTCAAAATATATCAAATAAATATGATTTTTCAAACAAACTAGAACTTCATTAGCTTTTAAACGCTTCCTATCAAAGTGCAGATTTGAGCCAAAAATCCATAAAAAGTATTTTTTCTCTCTTAGTAAACGATCAAAACTTTTTGTTTTTGTATCATTTTGTACATTTATAAGACTACTTTATTATATGTGAAAATAAGAAAAAGTTAAATATAGGAAGCATATGAAAATAACTAATATATCCTAAAAAATTAAGAAAAACAGAGAAAATTCGGATTAGCCAATATCCAGTTAAGTTAAATTATTTGTGTAAATTTGGTAATATCATGCTATAGATCCGATATAGTAATATGTTTTTATGCAAAAAGAACAATCATTAAACTTTTGAAATAGAAGTAGGTATCACATGATTGGCAACAGTTATTTTTTATTCTTAATGTCAAGGAAAAAGATAATGACCTTGACCTGACCTTGCCTCTAATATAAAACGGTCAAATTTAATCTTACTGATTCTATCACTTACTGGTATTGTCTTCTTGATTCTGTGAAAATTTCATTAATTTTTAAATATTACAAATAGTAATATTGATAATCCTGTAGACTTAAACATGGTTTGTTTTAAATTTTGAAGGTGGATGAAATCTTGGAAACTCTGGGACTCCTGGAAACCAAGAAGACGAGAACCAGTAATTTATCTGGGGGCCAGAGGAAGCGACTGTCCATCGCCCTGGAGCTGGTTAACAACCCTCCCCTCATGTTCTTTGATGAGCCCACAAGGTAAGGATTATGTATCTAGCCAATAACAAAGGCCTAGTGACATGATGGTGTGATAGATTGATGAGTAAACATACTTTCTGTCCAATTTATTGAAAGGAATGTTAGTTTACCCAAAGAAGTGACATCTTCTTGAGTTAACACAATGCTTTGTTTGATTTTATCTCATATATGAATTGATCAGTTGATGTGATAGGAAGAGTGCATTACATAACAGTAAGAGCTATTTTACATGAACCTAATCAACTTAAAACCAAAGAGTTAGCAACATCAGTTGACTTGCTGAAATTTTAGTGTACTACGGTAGTTGTATTCACTGACAGCAAGGAAACATAGATATATTTTTCAGCTTAAGAAATCCATAATGCTCTATCCATTCAATATCAGACATTTTTCAGCTCTTTCCCCCCCGCTATAATAGGGAAATGGTACCACTTTTAATTTAAATTATTTTAAGGCTTATTGAACTAAGTTTAAATGGCTTTTCACACTACATGATACATATTTCATATTGTGTTGCATTGGACCCAAACCTTTATGTGTAATCTACCAGTTTACAACTCCACATAATACAAGAGACAATACTTTGTCAGCAATATTCTTTCTTGTCAGCATTCTTTGATATTTTGAAATATCATCTTGTTTTCTGAGA
>NW_026924254.1:0-24091 GCF_032062105.1 Saccostrea cuccullata
TACACACACTAATAAGATAAAAAAAACGGTCATATACTCATACTTTAACAAAATTTTTCAATATGAGTGGGTCTTCCTTCCATTTATTGAAAGATAATCCTAAAGGTTTGCAATAAGCATGATAAGATATACATTTTTTGGTTTACAAAAACATGGAACGAAGACCGAGTATACCTTAGAAGTTCACTATTATGACAAAATATTCGCATCTTTCAGAAAAAAACTTCAAGTCCATTAAGTCAAGGGCCATATAACAAACATGCAAACATGATTTAAATGCCCAGAATCATCATGAGCCATGTAGCATAATCATGATAATGGTTAGCGTGTTAGTCTCAAAGCAGTATGATAAGTCTTATTTTTATTACTTAGGGTTCAAATCCCACGAAAATCAACTTATATTTTATAAAATAACATTTTTAAAGATTTTTTTTCTCTCAGAAAAGTTTTTCCCCTCATAATTTCATAAATTTTGATAATTAAAAATTAATAAAGTAAATGCAATACGCACAATAACAGATGTTAATCATTACATCAATAAAATTTCAAGAAGAATGTGCAAAGAGCAGAGAGAACATTCGCGGTCAAATTCATCGCTTTTTACAGGTTTCCATAGCAACGGTAGACATTTTGAAAACTGAATGACCACACAACACAACTTTAAGCTGTGAAATTCTCGTTGAAGAAAGTTTCAGGAAGATTGTTCCAGTCATCTCCGAGAAACAGCCCGTAGAACAAAAAGATGCGTTAAATCGCAATATGTCACCAGACTTCGTTCGGGCGACATAATTAACCTAATCTGTAACCCCTACTATGGCCTGATTTTGTGCTTTTACGACAATAATTAGGAAAAACGATGAAATGGTTCTTACGACGTCAACAATTTCGGATTTTGTAAGCAATGCATGACGCAAAAACTGATGAGAGAACATCCAAAGAAACATACTTTCAATCTAAAAAAAGATTTTCTTTTTTACCAAAAAAAAAAAAAAAGAATTTCATATGCGCCGATAATTCACCTGCACTGATATGTATTTATACCGCAATCTGACAGTTTTAGAGGCATTGGGCTTTGAAAAAAAATAAACTTAGTAATTAATTCCAAGACTAACCTAGATTTAATTGAACTTTTTTGAAATTTCACAATTTGTTTACTTTCTAGAATAACTTTCATCTACTTGAATAAAAAAAATATCTAGGGAAGAAATACAAAAAATATTTGGAAAAAATGTAATAATTCGGCCCTATTCCGACAAATTCTTATAGGGTCCAATGGTAAAATTTGACAACGTTTGAGATCATGGTTCTTAAGAAATCGGGATGAAAAGCGTTTGATTTTTTCATCTTAAAAAAAAATTAATTATCCAAAAATTATCAAAATCCCTAGGGCTGAAATAATTAGACTTGGCCTCTGTGATAACTGTTTGAAAGCTAGTTGGGGGAATTTATTTCTTAATAATTCTGCCGGAATGTAAATTAGGCAGGTCGATAGGTCAGCAGCTAAGGAGGCCTAATACGCATGCAAATCTTGTGCGCATCTGTCTCTGTATCCGACGCTAAGGAAGCCAAATATGCATGTAAATCTCGTGCGGCTGCCCTTGTGTTTGACGTCAATGTGCGAGGACTATTGAAATTGGCATGATGTCCTTGTGTAATTTAAATCTATTAGTCTACATTATTCATGTCTAAGTCTACAATTTTATTTCACAATGAAACGGAAATATAAGGAATCACTGTCTAATTATGAAAGTATGCCAGGGACATCAACAATAGTGGGAAACATGGGATAAATTTAGCATAACGGGCTTCGCCCGTTATGCAAATTATCCCATGTTTCCCACTATTGTTGATGCCCTGGCATACTCTCAAAACTAGACAGTGATTCCTTAAATATACAGAAAATATATTAATAAAATCGTAAAGAGGATATTGAATCCAAGTTAATGGCTAATAGAATACCTGTAAATAATATTATATTATATTATAGAAAAAATTTTCGTTGAGAAAACATTACTTGATCTGCCTCACGTTTTACGAAATGACGTCACATCGACAACTGCATTGTGATAGTGACTTATTTACAACTTATGCGGGAATAAGAGACCCATTTCTTTTTTACCGTACGGTTATATGTACCTGAGGAGGGAGAGTGGTCTAGGTAACAGTGATGTTATTGACGTGGAGACCCCAGATACTCAGGATGTCAAAAATCTATATATGTACACATAGCAATACACAGGAAGTCTGTGTTTGGTAATCAGTGTCAACATTCCGTGTGTCTAATTTTGAGAAAAAACTACTTGAAATAATTGAAATATTTCAATATAAAACTTTTGAACAAATTAAAGAAATATCGTTTCATATTTCAAAAATAATAATTGTAAAATTAAAGAAAAGAACACAGATTGAAACTACTAAGTAATCATAACTTTTTTAAATTAAGTTTTAAAATTTAAATGAAATTCATTTATAGGCCTATATTCGTCGTGTGAAAATTTACAATGTACAGCGATAGGAATATATTTACGTTCTTACCAACAATATTGTCAAAAATATTCATCTTTTGCCAAAGTTTTCGTGTTTTTAAAAATTTTCATGCTTCCGAAGTTTCTTTGCGAATTGATATTTTTCTATTATCTTCAATTTTTCATTTCGAATAAAAACAGACGTTGGGAAATTCGAACTAAAATTTACAAAGATAAAAAGTTTTTCTCAAAACTCATGTTTCTGACATTTCTTTACAACATGGCAATCGCTACCCAGAGTTGTCGTTCGCTTCCCTACAACACCTCTGTCAACGTCTACATGCCAAGATTTTTGGCAAAACTTACTTTCACATATTGGATCATAAATTAATTTATGAATGTAAAACTTCTATATTCTTCTTTAACATGTTGAATAAAAGATTATTTGTGAGAATTAGATTCTGGTATCGATTTTTTAACATAGGTTAATCTTCTTGTGGACAATTTTAAACAAAAAAATCACGTCCCCCTGCCTTCGTACTAATTTTTAGACGTTGCCATGGTTAAAGTGGGACGATAACTCTGGGTAGAGATTGACAACATGGTGGAAATTGTATTCATATATACAAAGATAAAACATGGGATATTCCGATAAATTTCCGATGGAAGTTTTGTACATGGATGATCTAAATTCTACAACATATCTCTTGGACGACACGTCGCTAGCTGGTTTGTCAATCAAATCAGAAGCTATTGTTTTTTAAATGATTGACAGGCTGTAAATTATTGATCTTGAATCAGTTAGATTTTGGGGGTGTTAACGTAAAATTGGGTGTTTAACTAATGACAAGAGGCCCATGGACCACATCGCTCACCTGAGTAACTTTGGTGATGCAGTTCTTAACCAGATTTCCACTTTCCTTATATCTGTTGTGGCCCACTACCCACCCACCCCCACCACCACCAACACCCCGTCTTGATTTTAACAATTTAGAATCTAAACCACATCAGGATGCTTCCACCTACATTTAAGTTTTAGCTTTCCTGGCCAACTGGTTCTTGAGAAAAAAAACTTTTCCTATATATTTCTCTATAAAATTTGGATTCCCTATTGTGGCCCGGCCCCACTCCCGGGTGTCATGATATTAACATTTTAGAATCTACACTACCTCAGAATGCTTCCACATAAGTGTAAACTTTTATGGCCCTGTGGTTCTCGAGAAGATTTTAAGAGATTTTTCCTAAATATTTCTATGTAAAACTTGGATTCCATATTGTAGCCCCGCCCTACCCCCGGGGTCAGGTTTTTAACAATTTAGAATTTACACCACCCAAGGATGCTTCTACATACTTAGTAAGTTTCAGTTATTTTCGCCCACAGCTTCTCGAGAAGAAGATTTAAAAAGATTTTTCCTTCATATTTCTATGTTAAACGTGGAGTCCCTGTTGTAGCTCCGCCCTACCACCGGGGGTCATGATTTTAACAATTTAGTATCTACACTAACCAAGGATGCTTTCACATAAGTTCCAGCTATCGTGGCCCACTGTTTCTTGAGTAGAAGATTTTTAAAGATTTTCCCTATATATTTCTATGTCAAACTTGGATTCGATATTGTCGTACCGCCCTACCCCCGGGGGTCATGATTTTAACAATTTAAATCTACAATACCCCAGAATGCTTTCAGCTTTCCTGGTCCACTGGTTCTAAAGAAGAAGGATGCTTCCATATAAATATGATCAATAATGGCTTTGCTATTCTTGAGAAGATTTTTAAAGAATTTTCCTATATGTTTCTATGTAAAACTTTAGTCGGCCATTGTGGCCCCGCCCTACCCCCGAGGGTCATGATTTAAACAAACTAGAATCTACACTACCTGAAGATGTTTCCCCATAAGTTTCATCTTTCCTGACACAGTGGTTTATGAGAAGAAGATTTTTAAATCATGCCACCAAATTTTCATTAATTATCTCCAATTAGCTCCCCTTGAACGAGGGCGTGGCCCATTATTTGACAAACCTGAATCCTCTTCACCAAGGATACTTTGTGGCAAGTTTGGTTGAAATTTGCCCAGTGGTTCTGGAGAAGAAGTCGAAAATGTGAAAAGTTTACAGACAGATGGAAAGACGGACGCCGGACAAAATGTGATCAGAAAAACTCACTTGAGCCTGCGGCGCAGGTGAGCTAACAAAACAGCATGCTATAGTGAGTTTTGATGTAGTTTGATGGTTTCTTCCAGGTTAAAATAGCAAATCACCTTATTATGCAGTATTTTCAAGAATCGTTAGTTTTGTATGATGTCATGGTTAAGTTTTCCCGTACAAATGAAGCTCTGCTCCCTTTTGTAACCCTAACTTTGCTGTATAAGTACGGAAATCACCAAGGTCAAGGTCAAAAGTTCAAAGTTGTTGCTATCCTATGACAGGTCTTACGACAGAGATGACAAATTTGAAGTATAAAAGTCCTGGTATATATCGTTCAAACGTTAAGGCCATAGTATAAGCTTGGAATTTTTGTATAAAAGTTGGTCAAACTCCAAAATCAAGGTCAAATTTGGTGGTACCAAAGAAAGGTCTTGTCAAGGAATACACATACACTGAACCAAACTTCTAAGTGTTCACCTAACATTTTTTTAGTTTTAAAGAACAAATGCATACAATAAATAATTTCTTTAATTCATGGTTAATGATGCATATTTCAGTTCGATGTTACGTAAATTTCATGTAAGTATCTCGTCGGAATTTTAAGCAAAGTGTTAAGGTAATGACATACACTCAAAATGAAAATTCACACAAAATAATCTCTATGGAGTAAGACCACCACTTGCTCTAATAATGGCATGACATCCTTTACTATTGGACACCATGTACCCCTGAATAGGAGATTGACACCTCTGCTGCCACACCTACTGCATAGATCTTTGCAAACCATTGGAATTTTGTGGAGGGGGGGGGGGCTTTGATATTCCTTTTAAAAATCCCAAATGTGTTCAATGGGATTCAGATCTGGGAATTTGACATTGCATCATCACACAGATGCCTTTTGGACAATACCCTTGCGCGTTTAGCACGCAAGTGCACCGCTTTAAGCATGATTCAGACTGCTTGAGCTGATATTTGACTGTCACGAACACCGATTTCTTATCATTTTCATACGATTGAAATTGTTTGTTTTCATGTTTCTAAGATTGTTTCAGGACAATTAAACACTCATTTAACCTGGTGTGACGCGAAATTTTGACCTCAGACGAAAATCAAGGTCACTTCCGGTTTGGTTAAATTTTGTCCAAAACTTTCAAATTGTTATAAATTGGCGATGAAAAATGACGCACAGCCTATTGAAAAATGTGTTTTAATGGATTTTGATACGTGTTTTTAATTTTTAAAAGTAATATCAAGGACAATTAAGCACTAAAATAAAAGTAAGTAAAAGTGGTGTAATGATCGTCCAGATATCAACATTCCAATGGCTCTCCCTTCTATCTCAATGGTCATTTTTCCAATGTTTTGTGTTTTTTAGTGAAACCAGTTTTTAGAATTTGAGAATGATCACAAAAAGATGCTTATTACACAGAACACGTGCCGCAAAGTACAGATTTATTGTTTTTCAAGCTTCGTCACGGAACATTAGTTTTCATCGGTGATAGTTTATTTTCTTTCTACAATTGTTGAGAAGACTCATTTGTTGTAATAATATGAAAATATCATACAATTCTATAAAGTAGTTTTTAAATGAAAACATTTATTAAAGTGAACACTTAGAAGTTTTGTTAAGTGTATGTAATATGAAAGTCATAGATCCACTAAATCAAAATTTATGGTCAATGTTTTTGCAAACAAACAGATAGACAGCTAGACAGACGGACGAACACGACAAAAAGTATATATCCCTGAATCTTCGATTACGGGGGCATTAAAAGATCTTCTGTTTAAGTGACAGCTTACTAAATGACTTCTGAAATGATTGTGTTATCTTATAAGGTTGCTATCATGTTGTTAATATTGAATTTACGGTACTAAGGGGTGGGGGTGTCATTTTCAGCTTTCATAAAATCTAAGGAAAAACTTACGACTACGAATCGAAATATCTTCACAGTCCTTGAGATTCTCTTGTTCTTTGAGAATGAGGTAGATCTGTAGAAGCAGTTGGGGAGCGGATTCAATAAAGGCGTCAAACATTCTTAGTAGACTCGCATTCATATTGTTGTTGATCATTTCTCTATGATGGAAGGTACTTTCCTCCTCATTGTCCTTCATTCTGCTTTTGAGGCCATGGTATATGTATGTTATATTACTGCAAAATAAAAAATGTTAATTTCAACATGCAAAAAATAGGGGTGATAAGATATTTTTTTCAGGGCCCTTATTAAAAAAAGTTTCTATTTACTCAGCTTATATCTATAATCATTATGACAAATAATTGTTTATCGTGTACATTTCTAATTTCAAATTTTTATACATTTTTTTCTTTTCCATACTAGTAAATTGGCTTATTCGATGTCAATTTATAGTAAGCTCCAATCGACCGGGCTTTTCAATATGACTCAAAATGTGACCGAGGATTACTGGTACATGTATTTCCAGATAGATCTATAAGAATTATTGCACAGTAAATATACCTTAAAAGGACACAAATTGCATGTTTTTCATTTACATTATTATCCATACTCATTTCAAATGACATAAAGTCAAATATACCTCTCTAAGGTAGCAAATGGAAACGTCAAAATCAATAAAATGAAATTTCGGGGAGGACGAGTTGTCGGATAAGATGTATCCCTAAGCCTGATCGAACTTAAAATTCCAGTTACTATGAATGCAGCAACAACAACAGATGCCGTCAAAATGCACTCTAACATCATTCCATCGTCGTAATAGCTTTTGGCCAACCAAATGTCCGTAAAGACATCAACGCAAAATAAAAGCACAGAAAAGACATTCAAACACAAGTCCATGCGAGAAAATGGATATAACTGATTTGTCATGGTGTCCATTCACGACCGATTTCAGGCACACTTCTTCAATGTCCACCATAAGTTGATCAGCTAATTTTCTTCTCACTTCAAATCCACCTTAGGCTGATCATTTAATATCACTTAGATGTACGGTTCTGGTGTTTCTCCTTTTCTTTATATTGATTTGAATTGAAGAAATCTCCCCCACGTTTCATTCTCAGAACCGTCCCATCTAATTACTTCCAGGAAAAATCTTACGGAACACACAAGTCCCATTTTAGATCAATCGTGTCAATACAAAATTAAGAGTAAATACCCGATAGAACACGTTAAAAGCCAACATGATCGGAGACGCACTAGGGCGCGTCTTTTCAACGATTCTATAAATATCTTGCAAGGCATATAATTATGTATACATAAAAATACTGTCTGGAAATATATTTAATATCAGTGATATCCGTAGAAACATAAAGAATACTTTCTGGAAATATACATATTCATCTCAGAGAGATCCATAGAGACTAAATATTTTGGTCTGATGTCTATATATGGGTCTTTCTATAGGAAATAGAGGGAAAACAAAAGTACTATTAAGTATTTGAAGCAGATAATTGCTGGAACTTGGGGGTTTAAACAAATTGCTATGAAAATCTTTATATTTTGGTGGATTTAAACCTTTTCCGAAAAGAAAGTTTTAAAGTGATTAGAATGATAGATGATACAAAAAAAAATATTATATGGGTTAGTATAAATTCTTTTGTGGTAAATGATGCATATAAATAAAATAATACATTTCTAAAATATTCAGAATTTTTTTAACCTTCTATTATGTTCAAAATTGTACCTTTCACCAACCATCCTTCTTAATCTCTGTATTAAATGTTTGTCACTTCAAATTCATTTTTGTGAAACTTTGAATGAAATATGAAAAACTATACGGTTAAATTTGGTCATGTTAGTTCCATAGGTATCATTTAATTTCGTTTTTTTTCAAATTTTGTGACTTATGCTTGTATCATCTGTCAATCGAAATAAGCTGTCGATGTTCGGGTACGAAATCCCGAATGAAATTATGAGGCAATGGTCTGAGGTCTATAGAGACACCAGATCAAAATTTTTATATATATATATATATATATATATATATATATATATATATATATATATATATATATATATATATATATATATATATATATATATATATATATATATATATATATGTGTAAAATTAAAAGAAAAAAGGCAACACAGATTAAAACGTCAGCGCTTTCATTACATCTTCAGACGTTTTATAAATGTATTCTTTATCCTGACTGCAATGTCTTACAAAACTATTAATACTTTAAAAATCATTATCTATAATTGAATCTGACAGCAAGCAATTAAGACTGGGATTAAATCTTTGAATGAAATATTTCTCTTTTTCTCTTTTTTCTGTTATATTGTCTTGAAAAAGTTTATAAAAAGGGAACACTTTAAATTGTCCTTGTCCGCATCTATCAATGTGTTCGCTGAGTTTGATCTTACGGTACTCAGGAACTTGAATATGCTGTTTATGCACGCCAATTCTGGCTCTCAATGTGGTCCCCGTTTCACCGATGTAGAATTGGTTGCATCCTCCGCAAGTAATAACATATAACAACAATTTTTAGAATAATAATTGTATTTATGTATTGAATGCGATAACTTAGTTGGAGGTTTCCGGTAGGATTAATTTTTGGTAGATTGTGAAAATTCTTAGATCCACGCCTTGGTTGATGGATTACATATAATAGGTGTAAGGTCACGTGGTCAGCTCAGCGAGTCATTCAGTTGTATTGTGATAACCCGCATGCTGACCACGCTAACATTAGGCACGTGTATTTTGAAGATTTGTGACAACGTCTGTGATTGTTTATCTTAGCTGAACGTGCCTTGGCTTTCAAAGTATTTTCATGTTATAAAGTGCCGTTTCAAGTGCGTGTGGATTTTCTGGTTTATTGTTTACTGATGCGGTGACCAGTGCATGTGCGCGGGTTATCGAAGATATTACACCTGATTACTATATGATAAACTTGGTGTACATATATCTGTGTTATTCTGCCGATATGAACTTAAATTATGAACAGATATTCATGAGAAGAACATATAACATGGAGCGATTTTATTGAGACATCAAACGTGGAACTTTTTCCTACAGTCTGAGTTTTGAAAGGATTTCAAAGTAGGCTATTTGTTGCTGATTGAACGAAACAAATGGCTACCTTTAATGATTACTATCTCTATATCGATCAGCATGATCAGTGGACACAGAGTTCGATCAGCAAAAAGTTGTGATAGATAACGAACATCCTGCAAGAATCTGCTGCAAGCATCGCTATTTCACAGCTGGGGCCACAGCGGGAGACCCTGAAACTCAACGACTTGGGCGTTTTAGGTCCAGCCGGCGTACACCTGTGCTGTTTCACCGCGTGCATAAGAGAGTTTGCCTTCCCATGCAATTGAGGACGAAGGCCAGTATCATGTTTACTTTATAAATGTATTACAATTATGCATAAAGCGCTTGCGGTTCCCAAGAATATTTTTGTGTATGTTATCACTTTCAATTATTTGCAATCATAAAAGGCATTGCTAAATACTCAAATCATGTATGCTCTATGGTGTAAGCTTTTAAGTTAGCAATTTTATGCAAAAGTTATTCAATTTTGATGAACTGCAAGGAGAATTACCTATCATAGTTTGCAAACTAACTTCATGTTTTTGCATTAATTTTAACATGATGTATAACGGCTAGGCAGCATTGTAAAGGCACCGCCCCTTCATTAACAGGCATCTATTAGGTAATATCTTCTATCTTGCAAGGTTAGTTGAGAAATCTGTATTGTAATCATGTTAATACATGTCTCATTATCTCATTTTCACTCTTTGGAGTTTAAGGGTTGTGAACTGAGCTTATACATAGTTCAAATAGTTACAGATACTTTGGTATTTCTTGTATTGCCCATTATTGTTTGATCAGTTTTGGTACAAAGTTAATGTTTTCTATATTGATAAATATTGAATGGACATTGTACAAAGTCTAGGTAGTCAATGTTTATGTACTACGTTGGTTGGTGTAGACAATATTAACATGATTACTCAAGATGTTTATCGTTTCCATACAAAGTGGATAATTTATGTTCTTATTGGGTTGGTGTTGTTAATGGTTTAAACTGTTGATACAAAATTGAATCGGTGTTACTCAAGTTTTTGATTAGCCTATTTTAGTACTGTAAATTGTACAAAGTTAATAATTATGTACTAATTGGATCAGTTCTTTTGATAAAAAGTTGATATGTAGCTATTGCGTCAAGTTACTCAAGTGTTTATTGTTTTAGTACAAGGTTGTACGTATTGGGTCAAAGTTACCCACATTGTTTATTGTTTGATGCACAGTAGATAGGTATTTGGGGGTCAGAGTTACCCATATTGTTTATTGTTTTGGTACACAGTATATATTTACTTATTGGGTCAGAGTTACCTTTGTTGTTTATTGTTTGGTACACAGTACATATGTACCTGTGGGTCGGTATATCCACATTGTTTTGGTACACAGTACATATGTACCTGTGGGTCGGTATACCCACATTATTTTGGTACACAGTACATATGTACCTGTGGGTCGGTATACCCACATTGTTTTATTGTTGGATGCTCATAATGACAATTAATTGGCGTCTTATGAAGCTTTTTGGTTTATTGCTGGGTCGAAGTTACCCATATTGTTTATCGTTGGGTCGGAGTTACCCATATTGTTTATTGTTGCGTTAGAGTTAACCATACTGTTTATTGTTGGGTCGGAATTACAATATATTGTTTATTTATTGTTAAACATATGGTCTATTGTTTGTTTAAAGTTGCCCATACTGTTATTTATTTTTGGGTCAAAGTTACCTATATTGTTTATCGATGGGTCTGGTAACCCATATTGTTTATTGTTAGGTCGGAGTTACCCATATTGTCTATTGTTAGGTCGGAATTACCCATATTTTCAATTGTTGGGTCGAAGTGACTTGTTTGGTTTATTGTTGGGTCGGAGTTACACTTTTGTTTATTGTTGGGTCGGAATTACCCATATTTCTATTGTTGGGTCACAGTTACCCATATTGTCTATTGTTGGCTGTGAGTTACCAATCTTGTTTATTTATTGTTGAGTCATAGTTACCCATATTGTTTATTTATTGTTGGGTCAGAGTTTCCTATATTGTTTACTAATGAGTCAGAGTGTCTATTTTTGGCTGCTCATAATGACAATCAATTGACGTCTTATGAAGCATATTTGTTCATTGTTGGATCGGAGTAACCAATGTTGTTGATGAATGGCTGCCTCTAATTACAATCAAGTGGCATCTGAGGTAGCATATCTGTTTAGGATTGGGTCAGAATTACCCATATTGTCTTTTATTTATTTGCTTATAATGACAATCAATATGATCGAATAGTGTTTTATGAAGCATATCTGTGGGTTGGGTTAAAGTTACCTATAGTGTTGATTCTTAATTGCTGGTAATTACATTCATTCAAATTGTGTCTCAAGGAAGCACATCTGTCTTTTGGCATGGTTTTTCCTATGAATCAGTTAGGGATGCTTAGCTCATAATTAGGTAATTATTGGTCAGTGTTATCCAGGTGGTTTGTTGTTATGAATGATCGTGATTCATTTTCTACCAATGAAACTGAATAATGATGTTGTTAATAGTACAGAGATGTTTGGCTGACCCATAGGGTTTAATTTACCCATCATGCCGATATTTGTTAATTTTCAGATACAGCGGTTACTGATACTATGAATCGCAGTAATTAGTTTATTAGTTAATTAGTTTGGTTAAAAGTTTATATGTTCGAATGAGGCAGAAACATCTATTGTTAATTGCTCACAACAACAAGCAATAGGCTTTGTAAGAAGGACATTTTTTTTTCTTCTCATCGGTTAAGAGTTTTATGTACATAAGATCAGAGTTCAATATATTGTTCATTGTTTTGGAACAAAACTTTTTACGAGGAAATATTGGTTCATTTAATCCATATTGTTTACCGACAGTTTATGCCTTCTTTCTTAGAGTACTAATGTTTATTCATGTTTCTGATATGTCCTTGGTCATATTGCAAGATTGTTGCTGATATTAAGTCATCTTGAATTATCCAAACATTTATCATATATTATAATAATGGTGCAGAATCTGCTAATTCATCCTGAAGGAAGTTTTCTTTTCTTTTGTTGTTGCATTGTTTACTCGTGTAGACCTAATTTCGCTTCCCAATTTTAAGGCGGTATCCTCCCTTAAGGGCACTTTGTTTTTTGGATGAGATAATTATAAAAAAATAACTTTTAAGTACATTGTAGATACATCCCGAACAATCTGTGAGAACACAAAATCCTCAGGAAAGAATCCGTACAACCCTCATCATAACATTCCACTAATTCCAGTTAAGAGGAAGGAATAATCTCCATGATAGCCTGGGGAACCGAATAAAGCTGTGCCTAATGCCATGAATTTTATGCATCATATCTATATTTAAAATTCAAAACTTGGTTGACACTTTTTGACTTTACCATGCAATAACCTCGTATAAGATGCAGATACATGTATGTGCCAGCAGAACTGCAGCAGTGCTAACATGGATGTGCCCTAAATCAGCTGAATAGCCAGGATATCCACTACCGTTGGTTGAGAAAGTATCCATACCAGCTAGATCATGAAATTTGGTTTCTTATAAAACAGTTGCAGGTGAGTCAGCAAGCAAATTGTATATGCAGATTCCAATTATCCACATCGCAAATGATCCCCTTATACAACTGGTGAATATATGTTTAATTTAATTTTTTAAGTACAGACCTCACTGTTTATAAATCAAAGGATAGGATTCTCACTTCTTCAGTTTTAAATACTTATGTGAGGAAATGTCCTTCAACAGGTAAACAATCCACTCTATATGCTAGGATTATCCAGTCAAAGGAATGAGTAATCTTTATTGGAATCAAGGATAAAGATGTGACAAATTTGAATAGGACAGAATCAAGGTTATTATTCCTTTAATAAAACAAATTAAGAAAGGTGTCTTTATCAATTAGCATAATCTGTAGGAAGTGAATTTGTCCTTAAACAAGCTATTCTTAAAAACAAAATCATTGGTTATGTATCTTGCAAGGAAATATTTTATCGATGGCTTAAATAGGATTTGGTATACGCTAACGATACCCCTTTATTTAATTACCTTTGCACTATGCCTTTAGTAATAATTTTTTAAGGCTTTACACATATTTTATTTCTCCAGTTTTTCGTTAAGGCCAATTTCCTGCACTCTTATTTTTATAGACATATTCAAACTTTCAAGTTCCCTGTAGATGCTATTTACAAAATTCAGTATAATCTAGGAATTTGACATTATTTTCATGAATGCTTGAGATCATAATAATATTAATCTTCACCTTGTAAAAATTATTCATACTGTCTGGAATAGCCGCATAGTATGTTCCTCCATTAAAAGGGAATATTTCATGGAACTAATGTATACCGCGTACCTTCTTAGTTCTACAGTTCCAAGAGGAACAGTTGTTTTGCAGGCATTATACCGCAAACCTTCTTAGTTCTACAGTTCCAAGAGGAACAGTTGTTTTGCAGGCATTATTGGAGTTGTTGAATATTTTGTACAATTTCTAGCTCAAATCTTTAAATTTCAATTTAGAACTAAACAGTTAAAGGTAGTATTAAAATAGAGAAATTTAAATAAATCAAGGTTTGAGCAGGTAAAACTTTGACACACCTGGTGCCTACTAAAGAAATTGCAAAATTTAAGTTGCATAAATTACTAGACCTCAAACATTAAAATGTTGTTCTACTCCCAATGGATAGTCAGATTCTAGAATGGATTCTTGAATGTATCGGTATTTCAAATGCAGGTCAATTTTAGCTGCTGTTTTGTTCCACTCACGATAAACAGTAAGATACTAGGATGTAGTTTAAATACAGGTCAGTGAATTACTGCTGTTTGTTCTGTAAACAATAAATAGTCATATACTAGGAGGTAGTTCAATACAGGTCAGTGATTAACTGTTGTTTTGTTCTGCTCATAATAAATAGTCAGATAATACACTGTAGTTGAAATACAGGTCAGTGATTAACTGCTGTTTTGTTTTACTCCTACAATATTAAGTATTCATTTACTCACTGACAGGTCAGTGATTAACTGCTGTTGGATATTAAAATACACCTTTCCTGACTTTGCTTGCTTGCTGGCTCATTTAACAATACTTTGTGATTGTTATATCATTTATTCTGATATTATTGTTCTTCCATACTTTGAACTTAATAGTATAACCTATATTTCTTAACGTTTCTCGGATATTTTATTATTAGTTCTTCCTTCATTTTGTATTACATGTACATATGGCATTTTCGTATAAACCGTGATTATGAAATAATAATACGAATATTTTTCATTTCATTACTTTAAGATGCAATGTATGGAGAGGCCAGTGACTAACTGCTTCCATGAATAATTCATATTGTGTGCAAGCTCACCTTGGATGGCGCGGATGTGATCGGCATGTCACATCTAACATGGATGTCACATGCATGTCACATCTTGTGGCCTATTTTGTTTTGATGTGCCATCTTTTTGCTAATTTTTTCATATGATGTTTTGATTTTCTTGTCTTACAGATACTTTTTCTAGTCAGTTTTGGGGGATCAGACATTATCATATTTTACGTAACTGCTAATCAAAGCTTGTGAATCTGATCCCCCTTCTTGTTTGTTAAATTGTTCACATTTATACCGTCATTTTAATAAATGACATTATTCATCCTATGAAAGTGTTTTATTTGACTTATACAAAATTAGCAAAAACAAGCTGCGGTGAGCTTGCCTATAAGCATAAGAATACATAAAACAACAATTTTTAGAATAATAATTGTATTTATGTATTGAATGCGATAACTTAGTTGGAGGTTTCCGGTAGGATTAATTTTTGGTAGATTGTGAAAATTCTTAGATCCACGCCTTGGTTGATGGATTACATATAATAGGTGTAAGGTCACGTGGTCAGCTCAGCGAGTCATTCAGTTGTATTGTGATAACCCGCATGCTGACCACGCTAACATTAGGCACGTGTATTTTGAAGACCCTCCTCCACCCCTGCATTCCTACCTCTTAAAATGGGTATTAATCTGTCATGTAAAATGATATATTTGATTGGTTCTGATTTAATTCTGTATATATATATATTTTTGTACATGTATATTGTTTCACTACTATCCTTGGCCTATTTTGTTTTGATGTGCCATCTTTTTTTGTTAACTTTTTCATATGATGTTTAAATTGTCTTGTCTTGGCCTATTTTGTTTTGATGTGCCATCTTTTTGCTAATTTTTTCATATGATGTTTTGATTTTCTTGTCTTACAGATACTTTTTCTAGTCAGTTTTGGGGGATCAGACATTATCATATTTTACGTAACTGCTAATCAAAGCTTGTGAATCTGATCCCCCTTCTTGTTTGTTAAATTGTTCACATTTATACCGTCATTTTAATAAATGACATTATCCATCCTATGAAAGTGTTTTATTTGACTTATACAAAATTAGCAAAAACAAGCTGCGGTGAGCTTGCCTATAAGCATAAGAATACATAAATTAAATTTCTGGACTCACATGTCATGTCTGAATTAATAAAGAAATCTTTTCCTTTGAAATTAAATGATGTTCCTTCTCTTAAAACAGAACATGTGCCACATCGCGGATCTTTACACTTTGTCACGGATTTTGTAGATTTCGTTATTTTGGAAGGACAGAGTATTCTTCTGAGGTTTTTGGGCTGCCTTTTGCTGTTTATAAACTTGAATTTAGAAAGAACATTTGACATTTCTTCATCCGTTTTGAGAATTTCGTTCAGATTTTGAACGATAGGTGTAATATTTGGGTTTTTAGGATTGTAAGTTGTGACTAGTGGTAATATTTTAATATTTTCCTCATCATTAGGAGTTGGATTATTTAATTCTTCTCTGTCTAATTCCTTTGCTTTTGTGATGCTGTCGTTGATTAAGCTTAAAGGATAATGTTGGTCTGTGAGATATATTTTCAATTCATCCAGACGTTGATTTCTGGTTTCCTCCTCACTTACTATTGTGCATATTCATCGGGCTAGGTTGTAAGGTATTGCTCCTTTAATGTGTCCCCGGTGGGAAGATCCAAAATGCAAATATTGATGAGTGTCAGTACTCTTATAAAATATATCTGTTGCAATTTTGTTGTTTTCCTTACAGATTAATACATCTAAAAATGGTAATTGAGTAGAACTTTTTTCCATTGTAAATTTAATATCTGGGTCTAATTTATTTAAGATATCATTTAAAATGTTCAAATCTGAATCATCTTTTTTCCATATGATAAAACAATCATCCAGATATCTTTTCCAGTTTCTCTTAAGATATTCGCAAAATTCTGCATCAAACTGTTCATTAGCTTCTTCATATAGTGCTTCTTCTAGGTATCCAAGGGTAAGTGTTGCATATGTAGGGGCCATTTTGGCTGTACCTTTTACTTGATGAAAATATTTGTCATTGAAAGTAAACACATTGTTCTTTAAAACTAATTCGGTGGCTTCCAGTAAAAATTCTTTTGTAAACCGGTTGTCAATTTCATTTCTGTAATTTTCAATCCAAAAGTTTAAAGCCTTGATTCCTAAGGTACTGGTTATATTGGTGTACAGATTTACTACATCTAAAGTTACAAGTTGTGTATTAAAATCGACCTGTTTAGGTAGATGTCGTAAAAAAATCTAAATCATCCCGAACAAAACTTTTAACGTGTTGGCAGAGAGGTTTCAACACTATATCTAGTAGATTGCTGAGACGTTGGGTAGGTGCTTCGGGTCCTCCAACAATCGGTCGGAATGTTAGATCTTGTGGATTTTCACAAACAATATATTCGGCGTTTTGTTTTTTTATAGCTTCTTTGATTAATTTTGATTTGTGTATTTTAGGTAGCCCATAGAAACAACTTTCCTTATAGTCAAAATTAATTACAAAATCTTTCTCCTTTTCTGTTAATACTGAGGAATATTTATGTAACAATTTCTTAATTTTTTGCATAGCTTTTTTATCCTGGTTTTCAGCAACTTCTGTGTAGAATTCTGTATTGGAAAGCATATGTGTTATCTTTCTTTCATAGTAAGTGGCGTTCATAATAACCACGGCTCCTCCTTTATCAGCTTCTTTAATGATGATAGTTTTATCGCTTGCTAAGGATCGTAAAGCTTTATCCTCGTTTTTGGACAAGTTATTTCTTACTGATTTATTATGTGTTGTATCGAGTGTTAGACTTTGAAGAGCTTCACAAACAGTATCTAACATACCATTTCGTCCTTTTTTGGGATTGAAATTAGATTTATTTCTATATATATATATATATATATATATATATATATATATAAGAGGAGTAAATATTATAGTTTGTGATCGAAATGTTCACATAAGTATAAAGAGGGATACGAAATCATGTTGTACGTATAGTTCCTTTAACTAGCTAGAGGAGGCATTTCCAAGGAAATCCATCACCTAAACATATGAATCAAACTCCCACGATCTGCACTGGATGCTACTGATGATCAAAGCTGTTACTTGTGCCACAAATATCCATGCGTCTGAATTGGAAGGTTAAACCACTCTAACGAAAGATTCTGAAGAAAAAGCAGGTCACTGCATGTGGCAAGGGCAATGAATGTTTCCTATAGTCAGTTATCAGCAGATTATAGACCAGACATCGTGCTACGAAGGTCTGTTCAGGATCAATAGACCACTACTAATATCCGGTCAACTAATTGCAACAACTCATGCAATGGACATGCAGATTCATCCACACTATTGCCTTGAGAAATCGTCCAGACTGGTAAGATCAAATCAGATAAGGTCTCAACTTCAAAGACCTGAATACTGGCTTGGTAGTGAGTGGCCAGACCATCCGAAATCTACTGCACGGATTTCACTTACCCGCCCGACGTGACGACGTGCTAGTGTCATTCCCTGTTTGAGGGATTGCCCGCGATGTGGCCCACATCAACGCTGAGATGCACGTGGTTTTCTCAGATGAGTCAAGGTTCACTGTGGACTTCCTGGACAGGCACATGAGTGTTTGGCGACAAAGAAACGAACGTTTCCATGTCGTTAACGTCATTAGACATGATCGGCATGGGGTGGATCTATAATGGGAGGCATCACTATTGCCTGCAGAAGAAACTCGCTGTTGTTGCTGGATATATCACGGGGCAGTACATGTACTACCGGAACAATATCTTAGCACCCCATGTTGTGCCGTTTGCACGTCGTTATGGCTGCCGTTTCTTTTTTTTCAAGATGACATTTATGCCTGTTGTCATTGGGCCAGGATCGTTACTGGATAACTCCAACAGCAGATCATCATAACATTACCATGGCTTGCACTCAGTCCAGATCTTTTCACCATCGGGTATGTCTTGGACAGGCAACGTCAACAACCTCCTGCCAATGTCCAAGAACTTACTGCATTATCGCAACAGGAATGGAATAACTTCCCCAAAATGACTTGGTACATCTTGTTGGGAGTATGACACACCGCATCCGAGCTTGTCTGGCCAACCGTAAGGCTTTTATCCGCTACCGACTGCTTTACAATGTGGTAAATTTGCAGTGTGGCCCTGTCTTGGTGTCGACCTTTATATACCGGGAAATCTGTCCTTTTCACACTGTACACAGGGTTTCGAATAAATTGAATAAATTCCTTAATTTTTTGTCATTTTTTTGTCAATATCAAAATTGCAGTAAAAAGCCTAGAAAACGTCAGATATTTCGGACTAATGTCACATGTGTATGCATCGTGACACGATCTTACAAAAGTATAAATATTGTTGACCTTTTGACCTTGACCTTAGAGTTTGATCCACAGAAAAAAAAAACTTTATCATTGGGATAAGTTTTGAACAATAAGTACCAAGATATCGTATTTCATAATTACATGACAAGACCTTCCTTTGAATATCCTCAATTTTGACTATGACCTTCGGAGTTTTATATCTGAAACTTCAGTCCTCAATTTGGCTACCATACATGCAAGGACCCGTGTTTCAAAACCCATCTTGTACACGTCAAATGGTAGTAACTTTAGTCTTAAATCTCTCCATACATTTGCTTTAACTGACTTATGTGTCGATTACGATAATGGCATTCAATAAACAAGTTAAAGGTTTCTCACTTTAATTACAATAAACTCGTCTTGGGAAGTGTCAACATTAAATTCAGGCAATTATGAAACCACGACGAATCACTGTGCTTAAATGAAACAAAGAAGGAAAAATCGTAAATTCTACAAACATTTATTAAAAAATGGCAGTTTTAGGGTGACAATATTCATAGAATGATATACTGTAGTAATAGAAACTATATATATTAAAAACAAATCCACTAGAAACAATGCCAGAAGCTAAGCCCCCTACCCCCCCCCCCCCAATCCCCCGGTTCCGACGCCTATGCTATTGATCATATAGTGAAAATGCATTAATTTTGAAAATTTCTTTTGTTACCCGGTATTATGCTGATGAACTTACGTACTACATAGTAGAACTCATAGTTTGATGAGTATATGCATGGGCACGGGGGCGCTTATGATTACGAGGGTCATTCAATAAGTAATGCAACATACAGAATATCATAATAAATGTTGAGGCATTATTCTATTATTTCACGAATGAAAAGTTCTACTAAAGAAGTCCAAATTAAAAGACAGAAAATGTCCCTCTATGGTACCCCTTTTACCTGTTTACATCGATTGTCAGAGTTACCTCTCCTGTTTTTATTTACAGAGATACAAATATTTTGAGAGTCATTCTTACAAATCATTCCTAAATTTATAAAAACTTGGAAAATGTATGTTTAGTTTCAACATTACTACAAAAAATTTAACAAATGTTTAAGCAGTAATGCACCGATGAATCAATGTTTACGTGTGTGATCGACGCGATCACGCGATGTATATTGAGAGTGGTGGAGCGGATCTCACACGGAAACAATTTTCTTTAAAGTAGAATATCCCTCTGATAAGAGAGATAACTCTTCTGATGAGAAAGATAACTTTCTTCGGACATTTTGTCATGAACTTCAATGAATTGTCGTGTCAGAGTTTACAAATTTTATTCAAAAAGACCATTTTATAGTCAACTCAATAAAACTTATTATATTGCACAAATGTTGATTTCTAGTTTCTATTGCTAGTATATTTATTAATTATTTATAATAGTTTACCTAAAACATTTATACTCAGTTCTTTTAAACAGTGTAAATTGAGGAATCTCTATCTCTTAAAGTATAATTCTTTTAATTGTACAAAAATTTCAGATGCAGTATTGTTTATAAAAATTTAATTAATATTTTGCTTCATTAAAACATATTTTCAAGGGCAATAATGGAACGATAACTATTGTTTATGGATGCGTGTTATTTTACATGCACAGAAAACAATTTGTTATTCTGATTTAAAAAGCAGCGCTTCAGTATGTTTTCTAATGGGAATTAGATAGGTATGAGAGTAAATATTATTTTTATATATACCTCATATTTCTAATTTAATTGTGAGATAAAAAATAATTAATCTTTCTGTTTACCATATCAAATTTTCTTCACACCATGATTTGACATATTAATCATTTCTGAAAAAGTAAGCAACGCTTCATACTTCAAACTATTTTCCATTTGAATTTAATGCTATAGTTGTAGCTGAAATCAATGTCTGTATTAAAAAAAAAGTCTTGAAATTTGGAGCAGAGGGATATTGCCCCTTAAAGCTGAACACGATTCGTTAAGGTGGAATGCCACACCAACTTTTTATTTTATAGATCTTTGAGTCATCCTTTTTAAACAAGGGTTTCAGCATTGAAAGGCCGACATTAGCTCTTAATTATTTTATATGAATTTTTTGTATTTTTTCAAAGAAAATGAAAAAAAATTAATTATATCCAATTAAGATGTTTTCGAGTTAAAAGTTTGCTGTAAATGAATGTATTACATTAATATCTAACAAAATATGTAAAGAAAGGCTGGTTAGACTTTTTAATTTTTTTTAATAAAATTTCTTTTATGAAAATAAAACACATTATTTGTAAATATTTTATAAACCTATGGTTAAAAACACCATTAAACTAGTCACAACTTAGGAGAATATGTTTGTCAATCATATTTTAAAAAGAAATTGAAACGAAATTGAGAAATTTTAGAGAAATTAATTTTTTTTTAATATTTGGACCTAACCCGATCAAAATTAAATTGATCCCGATCAAAATTAACACAAAATGAATAAAATACTAATTTATTGCTTCTTCGTGTATTTACAATTAAGAAATCTATTTCATTGTCAAGATCAATAATGTTTTAACCCTTCTTACACCTAATCAGACTAGTGTTATTGGAGAAATGTTATTTATCTCCAATAATTGTACAATTATGGTCGGGATCGGTTTAATTTTGATAGGGATTGGCCAAAATTTAAAAAAAATTAATTTCTCTAAAATTTGGCTATTTCGTTTCAATTTCTTTTATAAATATGATTAACGAACATGTTCTCCTCAGTTGTGACTGGTTTTAAGAAGATTTTAACCACAAGTTTGAAAAATATTCACAAATTATGTGTTTTATTTTCATAAATATTTTTTATTTAAAATATTTAAATATCTATACAGCTTTTCTTTACATATTTTATTAGATATTCATGTGATGCATTCATTTACAGCAAAATTTTCACAAGAAAGCATATCATTTTGATGTAAATAATTTTTTTCATTTTCTACAAAAAAATTCATATAAAATAATTAAGAGCTAATGTCGGCCTTTCAATGCTGAAACCATTATTTAAAAAGGTTGACTCAGAGATCTATAAAATAAAAAGTTGGTGTGGCATTCCTCCTTAAAGGAATTTGTCCGCCATTTTTGCTCCCGATTCTCGCCACTCTGCAGACCCCTATATACAGGGCAAAACTTGGCCACTGTTCAGTGTAATCAGTTGACACCGGTGTAGACGGACGTATGCTACACAGAAGTCGGTAAGGAGAATAATAACGTAATATTTCGTCTAATACAGGAAAGTGAGATACCAAATAAATTTAAATTTTAGTTGTACAGGTCAGTGCAGTATACAAACAACACAGATACACGTAACTGCAATAAAATGTAAACTAATGTAATGTAATGCAAGATAACCAGCACGAACACGGGTCGCCATTCCACGCCGATACCCGTGACAATAAAGCAGTCAGGTATGACGAATGCGACGAGTATACCCTAGTGTTGAAGTATCGTAGATAATGATATCGAAAATGGCGTATGTCTACTTACGAGTCGTGTTAAGCTTTAAGTAGCAATATTTTAACAACAATATACACTGTACATGTACCCCTGGTTAAACATGTAACCCAAAACTGGTCTAAATATCAAAATTAAATTTGTTTATTTTTTATACACGTTTGATATCCAATCACAAAAAATACCTTGTCTATGTACAGCTTCTATAGGAAAGCTTTTGGGCCTTAGATTAGAGACGTATAATAGATATGTTAGTTTAAAAAAATATAAATGTTTTATAGGCCTATATATATCTATAAAAATCGATTAAGATATTTATTAAATTATTATATAAATGAAAATAAATTTCACGTCATGTTGGAAACAACGATAAAATCTGCGTCTAACGTCAAAACATGTGGTTTAAAAAAATCTGCGTCGACGTTCACCTTCAGTCTGCAACGTCACACCTTTATGACGTTATTTCTCTGTTTTAGTAAAAATGTCATAAGGACTCTTTTCTCATGGACGCAGACATATCAGAGTGACAAACCCCTTTTTTCGTACTTGGCCTAAGGCACTTCTTATTCTAATGGTTAGCAGTAACTGCAGGGGAAATAACCTGAATTCGAAGAAAACAAAAATCAATGAGGGTTTACGACTTCTGTGCGGTTTTATTGCATATAGAAAAAGTACCAAACAAAGGTTTTTTTTTGATAAACTAGGTATGGCTCAAGGCCCTTACAAAGAATGTCCCTAACAAACTTTATATACTTAAGATAAAAAAAAATTATAAGACACTAATTTTGAAAAAAAAAATTACATTTAGCTTAGTAAATTGTTGAAATATTAAACCGAAAATTAAAAATCATTAAAAATGTAATTTATATAGGTCCCTGATATGTTGTACTAGCATTATTGTTTGAGTTAAAGTAAGGGGTACTGAAAAAAAGTTTGAACCTAACACCCACCTTCCTCCTCCCCCGAGAAAAAAACTTTTGAGTTTGGACAATGTTCATATTTTTTCAGGTTAGTTGAATCCCCCCTTTTAAAAACGATGAAACTTCATTGTCAAAACAATACTATTTCCCTAATATATATTTTTTCATTTAATTAAAATGAACAATACAAATGATTTATATTAATTACAAACCTAAGAACAGAGGCAAAGATTGGAAATAAAATATAAATTTTTATGTTTTTGTCATCGCAATCCAAGTTCTAAGAGATGGGCGTTTCTCAACTCCTGTTTATTTTAAAGATTTTGTTCTTATTTTTTATCAGAGGGATATGGAGATAACGAACAGTATTCAATCTCAACGTCCATAAATCAATACAAAATTAAAGCAGAGCA
>NW_026924255.1:0-23783 GCF_032062105.1 Saccostrea cuccullata
GTAGGATATCCCAATGCATGACTATATTTAAAATTTCAAAGAATTTCGTCAAAAAACAAAGGAGATATAGCCATTTAAAGTTTCAGCCAATCAGCTTGCAGCACATGCACATGCGCATGCTTTCATGAAAATTCTTATATATCATGCGGTAGATCATTATAATGTAGGACTATGTTCAAAATTTCAAAGGATTATGACAAGAAACAAGAAAGTTATTGATACTTTAGTTTCAGCCAATCAGAGCAAAGCGCACGTGCATGCGCGTGAAATCTTGCTATTTTGACCATGCTATCTTGTCTATACTACTAATGTATCCTTACATTATGAGTTTCAAAAAATTTCATCAAAAAATAGAAAAGTTACGGCAATATCCATTATATTGGTAATTTCACCTAATGCACGTGCGCGCTCTTGCAAGCACGTGCGCGCAAAATGACCTTTGTTTGGCAACTCTACATAACATGCCTACTAACCCTAAAAAGGTTTCACCTAAGTCGGATGTGTAGTTTACAAGATCACTCGTGGACAAAATTTTCCCAGGAAGAAGAAAAATAATAACTAGTGCTAATTGTAACGGGGACCGTTACAGATGTTCCCCAAACGCTCCCCAACTCCCTTTTGGTGCCATATTCCCTGTAAACGTCATTAAATAAGACAAATCTCGATGCATTTGAGACTTTACCGACGTTTACCCAGAACTGTACCAAGTTCATTCAAATTTTAGCATCGCACGCGTGCGCATGTGAATGCATTTGCGTAATGACCATATCATCTTGTCTATACAATCTATATATTTAAATATACTAAATATTAAAGTATTTAATCCAAAATGATTAAAAAATACGCTCATTCAAGTGTATTTTTGATTTTACTCATTTCACGTGCACGCATGTGCATACATGAGCATGGTAACCATACCTTCTTGTAAAAGTCCATTACATCTATCTATGTTCTAAATCCCACCCCGTTTGGTTGAAAACCAAGGGACTTATAGCTGTTTAAAGTTTCAGCCAATCAGATTGCAGCGCACGTACACGCATGTGTATGTATGTGCATGGTGACCATACCTTCTTGTAGAATTCTATTATATCTATCTATGTCCCAAATTCCATCCTGTTTGGTTGAAAACCAAGGGAGTTATAGCTATATAAAGTTTCAGCCAATCAGATTGCAGCACACGTGCATGCGCATGCTTTCTTGAAATTTCTTATATACAGTACCCGCATCGTTATTCTTTACAGGATACACGATACGATAGGATACACGCACGATACGATAGGATACACGCACGATACGATAGGATACACGCACGATAGGACAGGATACACGCACGATAGGATAAACGCAAAACACGATACACGCAAAACACGATACACGCAAAACACGATAAACGCAAAACACGATAGACCTGATAAACGATCTTCATGATAGGATAAACGCAAACCCTGATAGGATTGTTTCAAAATGCGGAACGTTTTTTGACAAGACGAAAAGATTATTTTGTTTAGTTACTGCAATATTTTAATTTAAATACTTGCAGAGCTTCAAATCTAAACTATAAAGTACATTTAATTATTATAAAAAAGCTTGAGATCTCTGTGGAAATTTTACAAAAGTTGTTTATTTATATAAAAAAAATTGACAGTGATTAAAGGGATTATTATGAAATGGAGACTGTATTTTTTTTTTAATTTCTTCTCAAGTATTGAAGAATACTGAATATTGAAACCCTAAAATAGATTTATTATTTATGAAAAAATTATACATTTTAATTTTCTATCTAATAAACTTATCTACCAATTCAAAGTTTTTTCACGGAAGGAATTTACGCAATAAATTAAATATTTGTATTTAATGTTTAAAGCTTACAATCTACGATGTATCCAAAATTGCAATTAAATATTAAAATATCTTAGAAAAAAATACAAGTAGAAGACCGGCCGAAAGAAAGGTTCCAAGAAATCGGCTTTAACAAAATAGATTTGACATGATAGATCTATCAAGAATTAAACAGTTCAAGAAAATTAATTTCCAGAATAGAAATCTAAATAATTATTTAAATAATGGCGCTTGCATTATTAGAATATGAATCTGCTACAACGGCATATGTACGTTTATGCTAAGCTAGGGCTTATGATCATTTAAGCATTTATATATCGGATACTTAAAATTCGTATTTATTAATGAATATTGAATGGTATAATACTTTTTTTCTTTACAATACAAAACAGAAAGTTTAATTAACAAATATTTAAAGAGTGAAATGCGACTTTTCCGACTAAATAATTATAAATCATTGCGAATAAACTCTGTGTGTACTGTTTCTAATAATAACAAAAAAATAGGTTTAGTTCCGAATGAATTATTAAACCTTAAAAATCATTTTAGACTGACCCGGTAATCTCATTTGAGGCATATTTGAAGGGCGGGATGTTGAAAGTCGGTAACCAATTTAAAATGAGATGAACAAGATTTAACTAAATAGCCAAGTATAATATTAAATTCTTAAATAAAGTTATATATATAAGGAATTAATCGACTAATACTATTAAATGATTCGGTGTAATTATTATAGTCTTGCATGGTAACGGCGGAATCAGACGACTTCTTTTGTTTTATTTTTATAGTAAGATACCGTAAAAAAAAATAATGCGAGCTAATTTTCATAGTTTAGAATGTTAGAACTATTTCATCCGCTTCTACGATCAATGAAATTGTTTCCTAGAATTAATTTTGTTCGTATTACGAAGAAAACCCGATGATCCGAAAGTGCATGTACCATAAGTGCAGTATTTTTTTTTTAAATTTTATTAAAAAACTAATTTACATAAACATGAAAAACATAATGGAAACATTGTACGAAATGAAATAAATCTGCGGATTGAGCTTAGGGACTTCATTTCATTAAATTGATTTATTTGAATTTTTATTTAACATTCAAGTGATGAGATGATTTTTTTATCCATTAATTGTACAATTATTTAATATATTTTGAATTAAAACTTTGATAAGTTTGTTCAAACAAGTAAGGAACAAAATTCCGAAAATAAGTGGATGCGTTTCATTAGAACCAATAATATTCGAGGTTACTTATTGACCCAAGGTGAGAAATAAGTACAGGTATGTTGACGGTGATCACACACACGGGCCGAGGTGTCAGTTAGGGGAGTAGGGGGAGGGGGTGGTTGACCGCACAGGACGGTGTGCTAATTAGAGAAATACACATACGTGTCAGTTTTCTGGTAAGGAAAGGTCTTCGATTTATTTTGATTTTTGACATCCCGATGGATTATATTTTTCAGTTTATTTCCACCCCGAAAAGGTAAGCTTTTAAAAAAACATGTTTTTCCCTGTATATATTATTTTTAGATTATCTAACTCCAGATAAAATTAAAGAAAAACTTCTTTTTTATAGTAACAACCAAGGTGTAATAAATATGGTAGAATATTTTCGTGCATTATATTTTTAAATTTTGATATTTTTAATTTAGACATTCCTCAAGGAATTTATAAGTAGCTACATTAAAAATGAATTAAAAAATTGAACGCATACTGCCAACATCGATGTTTAAATCATCTGGATCAATGTCTTATGCTTTATTATCTTTGTAACATCATGACTTTAAATAATTATGCGCACATGCAGATTAGAAGCGTAAACATATTACTAAAATAATCAGACGATAAACAAGAAAAAAAAAAATATATTTAAAAAAAAAAATACATATCAATCTCATGCTTATTACTTATTCATTTGCTTTTTGAGTACGCATACACCGTAGCTTACAAAAATTCTTTCTCAAGTAACTCTGATTTATTTAAGAAAATCATATTGATAATATTTAATTTTGACAAAATAAATCATACAATTCGATAACAAAAAAAAAAGAAGAAAAAAAACAACCAGGCGACCGATTATAATTTCATTTCCGAAAATAGAGTTACTGTTTAACATTTGATAAACACTCTCTGCTTGACTATGAAATAATTCTTTTATTTATTTATTTTATTATTGATTAATTACTCAATTTATTTATTCAGGAATAACGTTATTTATTTATTCATTCTTTTTCTTCTACGCTTAATATTTTTTTTAATGATGAAAAACAAAGGGATAAAACTTTCATTTCTCTTTTTCGGTTGAAGTAATCTTATTTTAGTTAACAAAACGAAAAAGAAACTCGGAATAACTCAGTAGTTTCTTTCTAAAGTAAAGATAAAAAGCAACGGTTTCAGAATATACACGATAAACGCAAAACACAATACACGATAGAACCTGATAGACGATCTACACGATAAACTCAAAACACGATAAACGGAAAACACGATAGAAAACGCAAAACCTGATAAACGGAAAACACGATACGATAGGATACGATAGGATACACGCACGATACGATAGGATACACGCACGATACGATAGGATACACGCACGATAGGACACGATAGAATTGTAAAGAATAACGATGCGGGTACTGTATAAGGCTGTAGATCTTTATAATGTAGGACTATGTTCAACATTTCAAAGGATTATGACAAGAAACAAGAAAGATATTGAGACTTTAGTTTCAGCCAATCAGAGCGAAGCGCACGTGCATGCGCGTGAGATCTTGCTATTTTGACCATGCCGTCTTGTTTATACTACTAATGTATCCTTACATTATGAGTTTCAAAAAAATTCATCAAGAAATAGAAATGTTACGGCTTCATCAATTATATTGGTTATTTCACATGTTGCACGTGCGCGCTCTTTCCAGCACACGTGCATGTACGTGCTTTCATAAAAAGTCTTATATATCATGCTGTAGATCTTCATAATGTGTGACTAAGTTCAAAATTTCAAAGGATTATGACTTAAAACAAGAAAGATATTGAGACTTTAGTTTCAGCCAATCAGAGCGAAGCGCACGTGCATGCGCGTGAGATCTTGCTATTCTGACCATGTCATCTTGTCTATACTACTAATATATCCTTACATTATGAGTTTTAAGACTTTTCATCAAAAAATAGAAAAGTTACGGCAATATCCATTATATTGGTCATTTCAAGTGCTGCACGTGCGCGCTCTTGCAAGCACGTGCGCGCAAAATGACCTTCGTTCGGCAACTCTACATAACATGCCTACTAACCCTAAAAGGGTTTCACCTAAGTCAGATGTGTTGTTTACAAGATCACTCGTGGACAAGATTTTCCCAGGAAGAAGAAAAATAATAAGAATAATAATAATAAGAAACAGAGTAAAAACAATATGTTCCCCAACTTCGTTTGGGGAACATAACTAGTGCTAATTGTAACGGGAACCGTTACAGATGTTCCCCAAACGCTCCCCAACTCCCTTTTAGTGCCATATTCCTGTAAGTTTCATTAAAATAGGCAGAATCTATGCATTTAAGACTTAAACAACATTGCATGAGCATAATGACTATATCATCTTGTCTACACTATTTTAGTCATTGCACGTGCACGCACGTGCATGATGACCATACCTTCTTGTAGGAGTCCATTATGCCTGTCTATGTTCTTAATCCCATCTTGTTTGGTTGAAAAACAAGGGATTTATAGCCATTTTAAAGTTTAAGCCAATCAGATTGCAGCGCACGTACATGCGCGTGTTTTCATGACAATTATTATATATCATATTGTAGGACATCTTAAAGTATGCCTATGTTTTAAATTTCAAAGCATTTTGTCAGAAAACAGAAAAGATATTGTGATTTTTGTTTCAGCCAATCAGAGCAAAGTGCACGTGCACGCACGTGCATGCATGTAAATGCTGACCATACCATATTGTAGGAGTCCTTTATGTCTATCTATGTTCTAAATCCCATCATGTTTGGTTGGAAACCAAGGGAGTTATAGTCATTTAAAGTTTCAGCCGATCAGATTGCAGCGCACGTGCATGCACGTGATTTCACGAAAATTTTTATATATCATATTGTAGGGAATCCTAATGTATGACTATGTTATAAATTTCAAAGCATTTCATCGAAAAACAAAAAAGATATTGAGGATTTTGTTTCAGCCAATCAGAGCAAAGCGCACGTGCATGCGCGTGAGTTCATGCAAATTTGACCATGTAATCATATCTATACATCTTATATATCCTTATATAATGAGTTTCAAAACATTTCATCAAAAAATATAGAAGTTACATCCATATTAAATATATCAGTCAATTCACTCATTTCACGCGCACGCACGTGCATGCGTATGCGCGCAAAATGACCTTCGTTCCGCACACCTACACTACACACCTATTAACCCTAAAAAGGTTTTAGCTCAGTTGGGTGAACAGTTTCTGAGAACACTCGCGGACAAAAAAAGTACAGGAGAAGAAATAAGAAAAAAAATGATAATAATAATAATAATAATAAGAAACAGAGTAAAAACAATATGTTCCCAAACTCCGTTTGGGGAACATAATAATAATAAGAAACAGAGTAAAAACA
Organism: Saccostrea cuccullata; assembly: GCF_032062105.1. Lineage (NCBI taxonomy): Eukaryota > Metazoa > Mollusca > Bivalvia > Ostreida > Ostreidae > Saccostrea > Saccostrea cuccullata. The sequence continues at coordinate 6,450 of NW_026924255.1, forward strand.
ATATGTTCCCAAACTTCGTTTGGGGAACATAATAACTAGTGCTAATTGTAACGGGAACCGTTACAGATGTTCCCCAAACGCTCCCCAACTCCATTTTGGTGCCATATTCCCTGTAAGTTTCATTAAATAAGACAAACTCTGTGCATTTTTTTTACTTTAACAACGTTTTCCCAGAAGGATACAAATTATATTCAAATTGTAGCATTGCACCCGTGCGCATGTGAATGCATGTGCGTTATGACCATATCATCTTGTCTACATTATCTATATATTTTAATATACTATATATTAAAGCATTCAGTCCAAAAGTATTAAAAATTACTCATTCAAGTGTAATTTTAAATTCACTTGTTCCAAATTCATGCACGTGCGTGCACGTGCATGATGACCATACCTTCTTGTAGGAGTCCCTTATATCTATCTATGTTCTAAATCTCATCCTGTTTGGTTGAAAAACAAGGGAGTTATAGCCATTTCAAGTTTCAGCCAATCAGATTGCAGCACACGTCCATGCGCGTGATTTCATGATTTTTTTTCTATATCATATTGTAGGATATCCTAATGCATGTATATGCTTTAAATTTCAAAGCATTTCGTCAAAAAACAAGGGAGATATAGCCATTTAAAGTTTCAGCCAATCAGATTGCAGCACGCGCGCATGCGCATGCTTTCATGAAAATTTTTATATATCAGGCTGTAGATCTTCATAATGTAGGACTATGTTCAATATTTCAAAGGATTATGACAAAAAACAAGAAAGATATTGAGACTTTAGTTTCAGCCAATCAGAGCGAAGCGCACGTGCATGCGCGTCAGATCTTGCTATTTTGACCATGTCATCTTGTCTATACTACTAATGTATCCTTACATTATGAGTTTCAAAAAAATTCATCAAGAAATAGAAATGTTACGGCTTCATCAATAATATTGGTTATTTCACGTGTTGCACGAGCGCGCTCTTTCCAGCACACGTGCATGTACGTGCTTTCATGATAATTCTTATATATCATGCTGTAGACCTTTATAATGTATGACTAAGTTCAAAATTTCAAAGGATTATGACTTAAAACAAGGAAGATATTGAGACTTTAGTTTCAGCCAATCAGAGCGAAGCGCACGTGCATGCGCGTGAGATCTTGCTATTTTGACCATGTCATCTTGTCTATACTACCAATATATCCTTACATTATGAGTTTTAAGAATTTTCATCAAAAAATAGAAAAGTTACGGCAATATCCATTATATTGGTCATTTCACGTGTTGCACGTGCGCGCTCTTGCAAGCACGTGCGCGCAAAATGACCTTCGTTTGGCAACTCTACATAACATGCCTACTGACCCTAAAAAGGTTTCACCTAAGTCAGATGTGTTGTTTACAAGATCACTCGTGGACAAAATTTTCCCAGGAAGAAGAAAAATAATAATAATAATAATAATAATAATAATAAGAAACAGAGTAAAAACAATATGTTCCCCAACTTCGTTTGGGGAACATAATAATAATAAGAAACAGAGTAAAAACAATATGTTCCCCAACTTCGTTTGGGGAACATAACTAGTGCTAATTGTAACGGGGACCGTTACAGATGTTCCCCAAACGCTCCCCAACTCCTTTTTGGTGCCATATTCCCCGTAAGCTTCATTAAATAAGACAAACTCTATGCATCTGAGATTTTAACAACGTTTACCAAGAAGTGTACCAGATTCATTCAAATTTTAATATTGCATGCGTGCCCATGTGAATGCATGTGCGTAATGACCATATCATCTTGTCTACACAATCTATATATTTTAATACACTAAATATTAAAGTATTTAATCCAAAATTACTTAAAAAATAGTCTCATTTAAGTGTATTTTTGATTTTAATCATTTCACGTGCACGCACGTGCATACATGAGCATGGTGACCATACCTTCTTGTAGAAGTCCAATACATCTATCTATGTTCTAAATCCCACCCCGTTTGGTTAAAAACCAAGGGAGTTATAGCTGTTTAAAGTTTCAGCCAATCAGATTGTAGCGCACGTACACGCACGTGTATACATGTACATGGTGACCATACCTTCTTGTAGAAGTATATTACATCTATCTATGTTCCAAATCCCATCCTGTTTGGTTGAAAACCAAGGGAGATATAGCTATTCAAAATTTAAGCCAATCAGATTGCAGCGCACGTGCATGCACGTGTTTTCATGATAATTGCTATATATCAAGTTGTAGGATATCCTAATGCATGGCTATGTTCAAAATTTCAAAGGATTTCGTCAAAGAACAAGAAAGATATTGAGACTTTAGTTGCAGCCAATCAGAGCAAAGCGCACGTGCATGCGCGTGAGATCTTGCTATTTTGACCATGGCATATTGTTTATGCTACTAATATATCATCACATTATGAGTTTCAAAGCATTTCATCCAAAAATAGAAAAGCTACGGCTATATCTATTATATCGGTCAATTCACGCGTTGCACGTGCACGCTCTTGCAAGCATGTGCGAGCAAAATGACCTTGATTCCGCAAATCTACATAACATGCCTACTTACCCTAAAAAGGTTTCACCTAAGTCAGATGTGTAGTTTACAAGATCACTCGCGGACAAAATTTTCCCAGGAAGAAAAATAAGAACTAGTGCTAATTGTAACGGGGACCGTTACAGATGTTCTCCAAACGCTCCCCAACTCCCTTTTGGTGCCATATTCTCTGTAACCTTCATTAAATAACACAACCTCTATGCATCTGAGATTTTAACAACATTAACAAAGAAATGTACAAAAATCATTAAAACTTTAGCATTGCACGCGTGCACATGTGAATGCATTTGCGTCATGACCATATCATCTTGTCTACACAATCTATATTTTTAATATACTGAATATTAAAGTATTTAATCCAAAATTATTTTTAAAAAATACGCTCATTCTAGTGTATGTTTGATTTTACTCATTTCACGTGTACGCACGTGCATACATGAGTATGGTGACCATACCTTCTTGTAGAAGTCCATTACATCTATCTATGTTCTAAATTCCACCCCGTTTGGGTGAAAACTAAGGGAGTTATAGCTGTTTAAAGTTTCAGCCAATCAGATTGCAGCACATGTACACGCACGTGTATGCATGTGCATGGTGACCATACCTACTTGTAGAAGTCCATTATATCTATCTATGTTCCAAATCCCATCCTGTTTGGTTGAAAACCAAGGGAGTTATAGCTTTTTAAAGTTTCAGCCAATTAGATTGCAGCGCACGTGCATGCACGTGTTTTCATGATAATTGCTTTATTTCATGTTGTAGGATATCCTAATGCATGACTATGTTCAAAATTTCAAAGGATTTCGTCAAAAAACAAGAAAGATATTGAGACTTTAGTTGCAGCCAATCAGAGCGAAGTGCACGTGCATGCGCGTGAGATCTTGCTATTTTCACCATGTCGTCATGTCTATACTACCAATATATCCTCACATTATGTGTTTCAAAGCATTTCATTTAAAAAAAGAACAGTTGTGGCTATATCTATTATATTGGTCATTTCACGTGTTGCACGTGCACGCTCTTGCAAGCACGTGCGCGCAAAATGACCTTGATTCTGCAAATCTACATAACATGTCTCCTAACCCTAAAAAGGTTTTACCTACATCGGACGAACAGTTTACAAGATCATTCCCGGACAAAAAAGTTCCAGGAAGAAGAAGAAAAATAATAATAATAATAATAAGAAACAGAGTAAAAACAATATGTTCCCCAACTTCGTTTGGGGAACATAATAAGAAACAGAGTAAAAACAATATGTTCCCAAACTCCGTTTGGGGAACATAATAAGAAACCGAGTAAAAACAATATGTTCCCAAACTCCGTTTGGGGAACATAACTAGATGAGATCTCGTTGCGAGCAACGAGTAGGTCTTCCGTTGAATTTCTAGATAAGATGAGATGTGATTTTGACTGAGATAATCGTTAAAAGAGAATGACTTTAAGTTTTCCTTCATTAAATTTAAAATTTCTCATTTTTATCAGGGTATTCTGAAAATTTTTGTTCAATAAAGCTTATAAAAATACTCCCCCTTTTTGAGACGTAAAGCATAAAAAATACAGCATTTTGTCCCTTGCAACCCCTAATTACGTAACATATGATCAAATTTGTATCATATATTGATACAAATCGTTATGATGAATAAATTTGCTCCAGTAATGTATAACAAAATATTGATCATTAAAGAGTTATAGATAAAAGACAATTATTCAGAGATTTCTATTCGTTGTGGAGATATGCTAAATGGAAATATTTAAGGGCCATTCCTACAAGTCCTTAATGGGTCCGTTTTACAAGAATTCAAAGTATGTATATTGTTTAGAACATTATTCTGATTATCTGTTGTTCAATATTGCTTATCAAAATTTTCCCCCTTTTCGATATATAAAGCATCAAAGATTTGATATTCTGGCCCCTTCTGACCTCTAATTACGTAACATATGATCAAAATTGTATCATATATTGTTGCAATTCGTTAAGATAAATACTTTTGCTTCAGTTATGTATAACAGAATATTGATCATTAGAGAGTTATAGATAAATGATTTTTGGCCCCTCTGAGCCCCTAATTTGAGGGGTCAGCCCCTTTTTCTTGATATCAAATGAAAGGTCTTATGATTTTTAAGATTTTTTGTTCAACAATTATTCAGAGATTTCTATTCGTTGTTGAGATATGCTAAAAGGAAATATTTAGGGGCCACTCCTACAAGTCCATAAATGGGCCGTTTTACAAAAATTCAAAGTATGCATATTGTTTAGAACATTATTCTGGTCATCTTTTGTTCAATATTGCTTATCAAAATATTCCCCATTTTTGAGATATAAAGCGTCAAAGATTTGACATTCTGCCCCCTTGTGACCCCTAATTACCCAACATATGATCAAAATTAAATTATATATTGTTGCAAATTGTTAAGATAAACACGTTTGCTTCAGTAATGTATAACAAAATATTGTTCAATAGAGAGTTATAGATAAAAGACTTTTGGTCCCTCTGAGCCCTTAATTTCAGGGGTCAGTCCCTTTTTCTTGATATCAAATGAAAGGTCTTGTCATTTTTAAGATTTTTTGTTCAACAATTATTCAGAGATTTCTACTCGTTGTGGAGATATGCTAAATTGAAATATTTAGGGGCCACTCTTACGAGTCCTTAATGGGCCGTTTTACAAAAATTCAAAGTATGCATTTTGTTTAGAACATTACTCTGACTATCTTTTGTTCAATATTGCTTATCAAAATATTCTCCCTTTTTTAGATATAAAGCGTCAAAGATTTGACAATCTGGCCCCTTGTGACCCCTAATTACATAACATATGATCAAAATTGTATCATATATTGTTGCAAATAGTTGATATAAATAGTTTTTTTGCTTCAGTAATGTATAACAAAATATTGATCATTAGAGAGTTATACATAAAAGACGTTTGGCCCCTCTGAGCCCCTAATTTGAGGGGTCAGCCCCATTTTCTTGATATCAAATGAAAGGTCTTGTGATTTTGAAGATTTTTGTTCAACACTTATTCAGAGATTTTTATTCGTTGTGGAGATATGCTAAATTGAAATATTATGGGGCCATTCCTACAAGTTCTTAATGGGGCCGTTTTACAAAACTTCAAAGTATGCATATTGTTAAGAACATTATTCTGGCCATCTTTTGTTCAATATGGCTTATCAAAATATTCCCCCTTTTTGAGATATAAAGCGTCAAAGATTTGACATTCTGGCCCCTTGTGACCCCTAATTACCCAAGATATGCTTAAAAGTTTAAAATATATTGTTCCAAATGGTCTAAAATTAAAAAATATCAAAAAATCGAGCAGAAAAAATGATAAAAATTTTTTGTCACACGGGGGATCGAACCCGGATCGCCCGCGTGACAATCCAACGCGCTAACCATTCGGCCACTGGAATCGCCGCTTCGTGTTTTCAAATGCAAATATCTCGAGATCGGCTCTTTTGATTTTCAAACAAATTACATATTTCGCTTCTGCAAAAGGGTCTCTATTCAAATCAAAAACAAAAATGTTAAAAAACAAAAGTTGAAAAATTGCATTTTTTAAATTCGCTTCCGGTAGCGACCGGAAGTATTGACGTCGCACGAAAAGGAGATTCTGCAACGCTATAAATCATGAACTATCATCTCCAATTAATCTTCAGATCATATCTTAAGCAGTTTTTGCTACTAAATCAAGACAAAATTGCAATTTAAAATCAGAAAATTGTCCATATCTCACGACCGGAAGTGACGTCATAAAAACGCTTAAAAACCTCATTCAAATAATGTTCTAAACAACATACTTTGAATTTTTGTATTAATCTTAACAATTTAGCATATCTCCACAACGATATCTCTGAATAATTACAATAAAAATGACAAGACCTTTCATTTGATATCATATGAAATTAAGGGCTCAGAGGGACCAAAATTATCTATAACTCTCTATTGAACAATAAAATAATATATAATAATTTTGATCATATGCTTTATCAAAATGACGCTTTATATCAAAATGGGGAATATTTTGATAAGCAATATTGAACAAAAGATAGGTCAGAATAATGTTCTAAACAATATGCATACTTTGAATTTTTGAAAAACGGCCCATTTATGGACTTGTAGGAGTGGCCCCTAAATATTTCTATGTAGCATATCTGAACAACGAATAGAAATCTCTGAATAAGTGTAGAACAAAAAGTCTTTGAAATCACAAGACCTTTCATTTGATATCAAGAAAAAGGGGCTGACACCTCAAATTAAGGGCTCAGAGGGGCCAAAAGTCGTTTCCGATAACTCTCTAATGATCAATATTTGTTATACATAAAAGCAAAAGTATTTATCTTAATAATTGCAACAACATATGATAAAATTTTGATCATATGTTACGTAATTAGGGGTCTAAGGGGCCCTATATAAAATCTTTGATGCTTTATATATCGTTAAAAGGGGGAAAATTTTGATAAGCAATATTGAACAAAAGATAATTAGAATAATGTTCTAAACAATATACATACTTTACTTAATACAAACGGCCCCATTAAGGACATGTACAGGAATGGCCATTAAATATTTCCATTTAGCATATCTCCACAACGAATAGAAATCTCTGAATAATTGTCTTTTATCTATAACTCTTTAATGATCATATATTTTGTTATACATTACTGGAGCAAATTTATTCTCTTACCGTTGACGAGATCTAGCTATGATAACTTCTCATTTTGAGGACAGGAAATCACACCGGCAACCGGAATGCTGAATTTTTTATGCTTTACGTCTCAAAACTGGGGAAGATTTGCAGTTGCATAACATATTGAACAAAAATTTTACAATACCCTTGATAAAATGAGAAAATATAAATTTAATGAAGGAAAACTTAAAGTCATTCTCTTTATAACGATTATCTCAGTCAAAATCACATCTCATCTTATCTAGAAATTCAAATAAGATGCCATACTCGTTACTAGCAACAAACTTTCCATAAAAAACAAAAGTTGAAATTTTAGATTTTTTACTCACTTCTCTATGTTCCCAAACGGAATTGGGAACATATTGTTTTTACTCTGTTTCTTATTATGTTCCCCAAACTATAAGTTTGGTGTCTTCATCTTTTACTCTGTTTCTTAGATATTATTATTATTTTTCTTCTTCTTCCTGGAACTTTTTTGTCCGGGAATGAATCTTGTAAACTGTTCGTCCGTTACTGTAAAACCTTTTTAGGGTTAGGAGACATGTTATGTAGATCATTGCAAATCAACTTTTGCGCGCACGTGCTTGCAAGAGCGTGCACGAAATACACGTGAAATGACCAATATTTTCTCTTAGAACCGGCAAGTTGTTGTTTTTAAATGAAATGCTTTGAAACACATAATGTGAGGCTATTATGTGATGCAAAAAAGTTTCACATGGTAAAAAGTTAAAATTTTCGATTTCGCGCATGCACGTGCACTTGGCTCTGATTTGGCTGATGAAGTCAACCAATTGGTTTTGCCTTCTTATCAAGATCTACTACTCATAAATTTTGAACATAGCCATGCATTAGGATATGACAACATGAAATAAAGCTTTTTGAAAACACGTGCATGCACGAAAACTGCGTGTACGTACGCTGCAATTTGATTGGCTGAAACTTTAAACAGTTATAACTCCCTTACTTTTCAACCAAACCGGATGAGATTTAGAACACAGATAGATGTAATGGACTTCTACAAGAAGGTATGGTCAACATGCTCATGTATGCACTTGCGTGCACGTAAAATGAGTAAAATCAAAAATACACTCGAATTAGCGTATTTTTTTAATACTTTTGGATTAAATACTTTAATATTTAGTATATTAAAATATATATTGATTATGTAGACAAGATGGTATGGTCATAACGCACATGCATTCACATGTGCACGCGCGCAATGCTAAAATTTGAATTTAATGAAGCTTATAGGGAATATGGCACCAAAAGGGAGTTGGGGAGCGTTTGGGGAACATCTGTAACGGTCCCCGTTACAATTAGCACTAGTTATTATTATTTTTCTTCTTGGGAAAATTTTGTCCGCGAATGATCTTGTAAAGTACACATCCGATTAAGGGGAAACCTTTTTAGGATAAGTAGGCATGTTATGTAGATTTGCGGAACGAGGGTCATTTTGCACGCACGTGCTTGCAAGAGCGCGCACGTGCAACACGTGAAATGACCAATATACTTAAAGTTGCCGTAACTTTTACATTTTTTGATGTAATGCTTTGATATTTAGAATATATAGACATATTATAAATGTAGATGATATGACATTGTCAACATGCCATTTTGCGCGCACGTGCTTGCAAGAGCGAGCACGTGCAACACGTGAAATGACCAATATAATGGATATAGCCGTAACTTTTCTATTTTTTGATGAAATCTTTTGAAATTTATAATGTAAGGATATATTAGTAGTGTAGACAAGATGACATGATCAAAAAAGCAAGATCTCACGCGCATGCACGTGCGCTTCGCTCTGATTGGCTGAAACTAAAGTCTGAAGATCTTTCTTGTTTTTTGACGAAATCCTTTGAAATTTTGAACATAGCCATGCATTAAGATGTCCTACAACATTATATATAGAAATTATCATGAAAACACGTGCATGCACGTGCGCTGCAATCTGATTGGCTGAAACTTTAAATAGCTATAACTCCCTTGGTTTTCAACCAAACAGGATGGGATTTGGAACATAGATATATAAAATGAACTTCTACAAGAAGGTATGGTCACCATGCACATGCATACACGTGCGTGTACGTGAGCTGCAATCTGATTGGCTGAAACTTTAAACAGTTATAACTCCCTTGGTTTTCAACCAAACAAGATTGGATTTGGAACATAGATATATATATAATGGACTTCTACCAGAAGGTATGGTCACTATGCTCATGTATGCACGTGCGTGCACACGAAAAGGGTAAAATCAAATATACACTTGAATGGGCGAATTTTTTTAATACCTTTGGATTAAATATTTTAATATTTAGTATATTAAAATATATAGATTGTGTAGACAAGATGATATGGTCATTACGTACATGCATTCACATGCGCACACATGCAATGCTAAAATTTGAATGAGCATGGTACATTTCTGGGTAAATGTTGTTAAAGTCTCAAATCCATAGAGTTTGTGTTATTTAATGAAGCTTACAGGGAATATGGCACCAAAAGGGAGTTGAGGAGCGTTTGGGGAACATCTGTAACGGTCCCCGTTACAATTAGCACTAGTTATTATTATTTTTCTTCTTCCTGGGCACTTTTTTGTCCGCAAATGATCTCGTAAACTACACATCCGACTAAGGTGAAATGTTTTTAGGGTCAGTAGACATGTGATGTAGATTTGTGGAACGAAGGTCATTTTGCGCGCACGTGCTTGCAAGAGCGCGCAAGTGCAACACGAGAAATGATCAATATAATGAATGTAAGCGTAACTTTTTACATTTTTGATGAAATACTTTGAAACTCATAACATTAGGATATATAAGTAGCACAGACAATATGACATGGTCAAAATAGCAAGATCTCACGCGCATGCACGTGCACTTCGCTCTGATTGGCTGAGACTAAAGTCTCAATATCTTTCTTGTTTTTTGACAAAATCCTTTGAAATTTTGAACTTTGCCATGCATTAAGATATTCTACAACATGTTATATAGCAATTTACATAAAAACACGTGCATGCACGTGCGCTGCAATCTGATTGGCCCAAACTTTAAATAGCTATAACTCACTTGGTTTTCAACCAAACAGGATGGGATTTGGAACATAGATAGGTATTATTGACTTCTACAAGAAGGTATGGTCACCATGCACATGCATACACGTGCGTGTACTTGGGCTGCAATCTGATTGGCTGAAACTTAAAACAGCTATAACTTCCTTGGTTTTCAACCAAACGGGATGGGATTTAGAACATAGATAGATGTAATGAACTTCTACAATAAGGTATGGTCACCATGCTCATGTATGCCCGTACATGCACGTGAAATGAGCACAATCAAAAATACACTTGAATGAGCGTATTTTTAATTCTTTTTAATTAAATACTTTAATATATCGTATATTGAAATATATAAATTGTGTAGACTAGATGATATGATCATTACGCACATGCATTCACATGCGCACGCGTGCAATGCTAAAATTTGATTGAACTTGGTACACTTCTGGGTAAAAGTTGTTAAAGTCTCAAATGCATAGTTTGTCTTATTTCATGAAGCTTACAGGAAATATGGCACCAAAAGGGATTTGGGGAGCGTTTGGGGAACATCTGTAACGGTCTCCGTTACAATTAGCACTAGTTATTTCCCCAAACGGAGTTTGGGAACATATTGTTTTTACTCGGTTTCTTATTATGTTCCCCAAACGAAGTTGGGGAACATATTGTTTTTACTCTGTTTCTTATTATGTTCCCCAAACGGAGTTTGGGAACATATTGTTTTTACTCTGTTTCTTATTATTATTATTATTTTTTTTCTTATTTCTTCTCCGGTACTTTTTTTGTCCGCGAGTGTTCTCAGAAACTGTTCACCCAACTAAGTTAAAACCTTTTTAGGGTTAATAGGTGTGTTGTGTAGGTGTGCGGAACGAAGGTCATTTTGCGCGCATACGCCTGCACGTGCGGGCGCGTGAAGTGAGTTAACTGACTGATATACTTAATATAGCCATAACTTTTACATTTTTTGATGAAATGCTTTGAAACTCATAACATGAGGATATATTAATAGTGTTAATATCCTGACACTGTCAAATTAGCACGAACTCACGCGCGTGCACGTGCGCTTTGCTCTGATTGGCTGAAACTAAAATCTCAATATCTCTTTTGTTTTTTGACAAAACCCTTTCAAATTTTAAACATAGTCATGCATTAGGATATCCTACAATATGATATATAAAAAAAATTCATGAAATCACGCGCATGCACGTGTGCTGCAATCTGATTGGCTGAAACTTTAAATGGCTATATCTCCTTTATTTTTTGACGAAATGCTTTAAAATTTAAAACATAGTCATGCATTAGGATACCCTGCAATATGAGATACAAAAAATTTCAAGAAATCATGCGCATGGACGTGTGCTGCAATCTGATTGGTTGAAACTTTAAATAACTATATCTCCTTTGTTTTTTGATGAAATGCTTTGAAATTTAAAACATGGTCATATATTATGATTTACTACAATATGATATAGAAAAATATTCATGAAATCACGCGCATGCACGTGTGCTGCAATCTGATTGGCTGAAACTTAAAATGGCTATAACTCCCTTGTTTTTCAACCAAACAGGATGGGATTTAGAACATAGATAAATATCAGGGACTCCTACAAGAAGGTATGGTCATCATGCACGTGCACGCATGTGCGTGCATTTGGAACGAGTGAAATTAAAAATACACTTGAATGAGTGATTTTTAATACTTTTGGACTGAATGCTTAATAAATAGTATATTAAAATATATAGATAGTGTAGACAAGATGATGTGGTCATAACGCACATGCATTCACATGCGCACGAGTGCAATGCTAAAATTTGAATATAATTGGTATCCTTCTGGGAAAACATTGTTAAAGTAAAAAATGCACAGAATTTGTCTTATTTAATGAAGCTTACAGGGAATATGGCACCAAAAGGGAGTTGGGGAGCGTTTGGGGAACATCTGTAACGGTTCCCGTTACAATTAGCACTAGTTATTATGTTCCCCAAACGAAGTTGGGGAACATATTGTTTTTACTCTGTTTCTTATTATTATTATTATTTTTCTTCTCGGGAAAATTTTGTCCGCGAATGATCTTGTAAAGTACACATCCGATTAAGGGGAAACCTTTTTAGGGTAAGTATGCATGTTATGTAGATTTGTGGAATCAAGGTATTTTTGCGCGCACGTGCTTGCAAGAGCGCGCACGTGCAAAACTTAAAATGACCAATATATAATGGATATAAGCGTAACTTTTCTATTTTTAGACGAAATGTTTTGAAACTCATAATGTAAGGATATATGAGTAGTATGCACAAGATGACATGGTCAAAATAGCAAGATCGCACGTGCAAGCACGTGCGCTTCGCTCTGATTGGCTGAAACTAAAGTCTCAATATCTTTCTTGTTTTTTGATAAAATCATTTGAAATTTTGAATATAGTCATACATAAGGGAGATCTACAGCCCGTAATAAAAGAAATATCATGAAAGCATGTGCATGCACGTGTGCTTGCAAGAGCTCGCACGTGCAACACGAGAAATGTCCAATTTAATTGATACAGACGTAACTATTTAAATTATTGATGATATGCTTTAAAACTCATATTAAAAGTATATATTAGAAGCATAGACAAGATGACATGGTCAAAAAAGCAAGATCTCACGCACATGCACGTGTGCTTCGCTCTGATTGGCTGAAACTAAAGTCTCAATATCTTTCTTGTTTTTTGACGAAATCCTTTGAAATTTTAAATATAGGCATGTATTAGGATATCCTACAATAAGATATATAGTAATTATCATGAAAACGCGTGCATGCACGTGCGCTGCAATCTGATTGGCTTATGCTTTAAATAGCTATAACTCCCTTGGTTTTCAACCAAACAGGATGGGATTTGGAATATAGATAGATATAATGGATTTCTACAAGAAGAAATGGTCACCATGCACATGCATACACGTGCATGGACGTGCGCTGCAATCTGATTGGCTGAAATTTTGAACAGCTATAACTCCCTTGGTTTTCAACTAAACGGGGTGGGATTTAGAACATAGATAGATGTAATAGACTTCTACAAGAAAGTATGGTCGCCATGCTCATGTGAGCACGTGCGTGCACGTGAAATAAGTAAAATCAAAAATACACTTGAATTAGCGTATTTTTTAATACTTTTGGATTAAATACTTTGATATTTAGTATATGAAAATCTATAGATTGTGAAGACAAGATTATATGGTCATTACTTACGTGCATTCACATGCGCACGCGGTCAATGCTAAAACTCGAATGAAATTGGTACACTTCTGGGTAAACGTTGTTAAAGTCTCAAATGCATAGAGTTTGTCTTATTTAATGAAGCTTATAGGGAATATGGCACCAAAAGGGAGTTGGGGAGCGTTTGGGGAACATCTGTAACGGTCCCCGTTACAATTAGCACTAGTTATTATTATTATTATTTTTCTTCTCGGGAAAATTTTGTCCGCGAATGATCTTGTAAACTACACATCCGATTTAGGTGAAATGTTTTTAGGGTCAGTAGACATGTTATGTAGATTTGCGGAATCAAGGTCATTTTGCGCGCACGTGCTTGCAAGAGCGCGCACGTGCAAAACTTAAAACGACCAATATATAATGAATAAAACCGTAACTTTTTTATTTTTTAACAAAATGTTTTGAAACTCATAATGTAAGGATATATTAGTAGTATGCACAAGATGACAGGGTCAAAATAGCAAGATCGCACGCGCATGCACGTGCGCTTTGCTCTGATTGGTTGAAACTTAAGTCTCTATATCTTTCTTGTTTTCTGATAAAATCATTTGAAATTTTGAACATAGTTATACATTAGGGAGATCTACCGCCTGTAATATAAGAATTATCATGAAAGCATGTGCATGCACGTGTGCTTGCAAGAGCTCGCACGTGCAACATGAGAAATGTCCAACATAATTGATACAGACGTAGCTATTTAAATTATTGATGAAATGCTTTGAAACTCATATTATAAGTATATATTAGAAGCATAGACAAGATGACATGGTCAAAAAAGCAAGATCTCACGCGCATGCACGTGCGCTTTGCTCTGATTGGCTGAAACTAAAGTCTCAATATCTTTCTTGTTTTTTGACGAAATCCTTTGAAATTTTAAACATAGGCATGTATTAGGATATCCTACAATAAAATATATAGCAATTATCATGAAAACGCGTGCATGCACATGCGCTGCAATCTGATTGGCTTATGCTTTAAATAGCTTAACTCCATTGGTTTTCAACCAAACAGGATGGGATTTGGAACATAGATAGATATAATGAACTTCTACAAGATGGTATGGTCATCATGCACACGCATGCACGTGCGTGTACATGCACTGCAATCTGATTGGCTTAATCTTTAAACAGCTATAACTGCCTTGGTTTACAATCAAACGGGGTGGGATTTAGAACATATATAGATGTAATGGACTTCTACAAGAAGGTATGGTCACCATGCACATGCATGCACGTGCTTGCACGTGAAATGAGTAAAATCAAATATACAGTTTAATGAGCGTATCTTTTTAATACTTTTGGATTAATTACTTTAATATTTAGTATATTAAATATTACGATTGTATAGCACAAGATGATATGGTCATTACGCACATGCATTCACATGCGTCACGCGCGAAAGTTATAAAATAATTGAATGAACATGGTACTTCCTCCTGGGTAAATGTTGTTAAAGCCTAAATGCATAGAGTTTGTCTTATTTAATGAAGCTTACAGGGAATATTGTTTTCCAAATCATTTTAAATATTATGGGGAACATCTGTAACGGTCCCCGTTACAATTAGCACTAAGTTATTATTAAGGTCTTCCGTTTCCAACGGAAGACCTTCTTTGTTGCTTAGCAACAAGGTTTCTTTTTCCCTATTATTATTATTATTATTATTATTATTTTTCTTACCGATTTTTGTGCAAGCGAGTTCTCGGAAACGGCTCAGTCGATTTTCACGAAACTTTCAGATCTGATAGATATTGGTCTGAACCTTATTGGAAATTTTTAATAGGTACGTCGTCACTTCCGGTCGTGAGATATGGACGATTTACTGATTTTAAGAGGGTCAGCTTGTCCGGGCAATCACTAAAAAACGAATGAAGATATTGACTTGAGATTTTCAGTGAAGGTAGAGAAAGGATTGCTAAATTGCTTTTTTGAGTCTATGTTTTTCTAGCGCAAAAGGCGTTGAAGCTCTCCTGAGCTCATTATTATTATTATTTTTCTGACCATCTAATTTTGTGCACGCGATTTCTTGAAGACAACTGAATGGATTTTCATAAAATTTGCAGGAACAATGTGTTGTTATTTGAAGTTATTTTATTCAAGAGATTTTTTGAAAATTTCTTTCTGGTGCCAAGTTACGGACAATTATCTGATTTTAAAATGACATTTTGTTCGCGGATAATCTCAAGAACGGTAAAGATATCACTGTGGAACTTTCAGGGATTATAGATCGTGATAGAACTATCGAAGACGCGATCTTTTGTACGTCGTCTCTACTTCCTGTCGTAACGGCATGCAAATCTAAAAAGTCGAATTTTTCAACTTTTTTGTTTTTCAATATTTTCATATTATATTAGTATGGTTGATAGAAACGTATCTCATTAGGCTTAATATATAATTTGTTTGTAAATTGATAAATTCGAACTCGAGAAATTAACATTCAAAAATATGAAGCGGGATCAAAATGGCGGCGGTCTCTGTCTATTCCGACATTTTGCAATAGGGGTTTACAGAGGCAGCCGAGCGTTTGCTTGAACGAAAGTAACATAAGGAACAATGAAATGTGTAGGGATACTTGGATTGTCACGTCGTAGGTTCGTTGCAATTCTGCGTCAAACTTCATTTATAATCCAAGGGCTCCTTACAAGTCTTCTTTAATTGGTTTTGGTTGTTTCTCAAAGTAGAAATAGAACAGAATTAATGGGCAAATGAAGTGCAAAATCTATATCTTTTGTTTTGCAAAAGGAAACACATAACTTAAATCATAGTTATAATTAATAGTTTTTCAAGAATATATATAGTAAGTAAAACGTGACCACTGTTTTCCCATGCACACTTGTGTCATATTAAATAATAGAAAGGACAACTGTTAAAATAAGAAAATATTTTATTTTTAAAGATAACTATTTTTTAAAGACCGTTTAATTGACCTATATAAACATTTTATTTTCTAAATGCAAGTTATTGAACATAATGGAATTTATTCCTTGACCCTCGCAGGACGATCGAGGAATTTTTTGGTGAAACATACCACCTTTTTCAGTGAAAGTGTAAGTAATCGGCATAGTCAACTTTAGTAATTGAAAATTGAAAAATTACCAATTAATAGCTGTTTCGCTGCTTTAGTGTTATTTATCTGCCTATATACGATATGTTTCATGTGTGTGTTATACTTTCCACAACTCAAAATTTAGGCTAGGCGATAAGAACGCTCTTTTGTTATTTGATTGAAGCTATCTCACCTATTTAAATGAACATTCCTAGAGAAATTCGCTAAGATTTACTCGTTGCGTTTGGCGCGAAATTATGAATAGTGACCCTTCTTTCATAATTCCAAGACAGATTAACTGTTGCAGAATTATATGTACATACAAGTGAATTAAGAGTAGTTGTTCAATAGCGTAATGGATGAGCGTATCGGATTTTCACGCTCGTGACCCGTTTTAATTCCCAATGTGTCCAAAATATGTTTAATCGATTTTCAGCTCGATTTTATGGGTTATTTTTCGGAATCGGACGGAAGACCTACTCGTTGCTCGCAACGAGATCGTTTCTAGTTATTATTCTTTTTTTTCTTCTTTGTTCTCCGGTACTTTTTTTGTCCGCGAGTGTTCTCAGAAACTGTTCACCCAACTGAGCTAAAACCTTTTTAGGGTTAATCGGTGTGTAGTGTAGGTGTGCAACACGAAGGTTATTTTGCGCGCATACGCATGCACGTGCGGGCGCGTGAAATGAGTGAAATGACGGATATACTTTATATAGCCATAACTTTAACATTTTTTGATGAAATATTTTAAAACTCATTTAATAAGGATATATTAA
>NW_026924256.1:0-24034 GCF_032062105.1 Saccostrea cuccullata
AGGTGCAATAATGTATCCCTCATTCCAGATCCTGTGAATACATGTAATATGTATAAATATAAAATATAAAATACTTTTTCTTTCAAATATGTTCATCAGAGGCTAATAAACTTAGTAAGGTGCAATAATGTATCCCTCTTCTTTTTTTGGAAAAAGAAGGAGAAAGAGGAAAATAACAGAAACAAAATGTGTTTCTAAAACACTATGCACCCTGCGGCAACAAAGTTTGAAAAAAACAACAACTATTTTTAGCATATTGGTCACAGTCAAGGTCACAAGAACATTTACCTTGGTGTCATTTGAAAGAACTAATTTAGTAATGTATGCATACCAAACACGTATGGTTCAAAAGTTATGTGTATGGTGGTCGAAGGTTCAAAAAAGGCTATTTTTACATGTAGCATAAAGGTCAGTCAAGGTCACAAGGTCATTGACCTTGGTGACATTTGAAAGAGCTTAATTAGTTTGAGTATGGATACCAAATATGAAGTCTCTATCTCTCATGGTTCAAAAGTTTTGGTGAAGGTTAAAGTTGACAGACAAAAAGACAGACAGACAGATAAAAACAATGCCCCCCTCCCCTGATCTATCGATCAGTTGCATAAAAATCTGAGGGTAACATTATTGCATCAGCAGCAGCTACATGTACATCAAAGCTTTTAAATGCACATGCTAAATACAAATCTATATCAATATAATTATGGAATATCAATTCCTCAAACAATTAAAAACAGGAGATACTAGGAGCCTACTCTAAGTCTAAAATCATAGTCACTGCAGCATAATGCCACATAATGAAATTGTGGATTTGTAACTAATTGATGGCTTTGTTTTATTTCTTTGTTAGATGCCTTACCCAAGTCTTTATCGATGAGGATGAAAACAGTATGAGTACAATTTAAGGCCACCAAGTAGGCAAGGAGACTGCTTCGTTACCTTTCTGCAGACGAGTTCAAACTGAAAGTAGATGTCGACATAAGGCCGCATAGATCAAATGACATTAAAAAAAAAATAGATAAATCTTGTTCATATAGAACAAAAATGAAATGAAAATTTACACGAAATAATACTTGAAAATCAATATTTATTATATCTTACAGTAGGTCTATCATTTGAAGTCGATTGATTTTAAGTTCACGATTTTTTTTAGGCGATGGAAGTGGCAGTTGAAATTGAAAGTGGAAGTTGAGCACCTGTTGACAGAACCGGTGTTGGTGGAAAAGAAGGTAAACATAGCATGTAATCTGTATTTTATTGTGTTTTCAAGCAGTGTGAAGATATCATATTTCGATTTCTTGTCATTTTGAGTTTACTCATTGATATTTAGACGTATGCCATGTAAGCTTTATTTTTTTAAAATGATAGACAGAAAGTTTTGACAACTCACCAATCAAAATCGACCACATCAGTAGATATGAAGTAACAATCATATTGAAAAAAATATTGGTAAACTCAACTTTTCTTCAGATCAAATCTTAAAATTTGCTGAACTGAATCTCAAATACATATGTCATTAAGTAATATAGTAAATATACACTGCTACCCTATGTGAATTTGTATGTACTTGTAATTTAGTAATATTACCAGGGGGTACTTTACAGAAATGGATCTACGTCTTCTTCTGCTAACAGTGGGGTCTCTTTTGATTGTGGAATCAAAGAGAGATGATGAACTCTACTGTGCAGGTAACTTTATTATTTTATTGTAGCACTTCTGTACTTTTCAACAAGTGAAAATTTTGCTAAATCAAGCAAAACTGCCCCCCCCCCAAAAAAAAGGGCACTCGGAATGTACATGTACATGTAGCTCTAACATTTTCCATAGCTCTTGTTTGTAGATACATGTGAATACAATGTTTTTAAAGATAGCTTGATTTTTAAAAAGTTCCAGAAATCAAATATCTTTTGAAATTTAATTATTTATATGCACTTATTTTAATTATTATAATTTTATAATATTATATAATTATTATTTTCCTCAATTAAATAACTTTAAGCTCAGCCACATGAAAGTTAATATCAAATGGGAGAAATATTGGAAAGGTTTTATATTTGTGATTTAGATGTAGGTCAGGACAATAAAAGTACAGTAATTATTTTTGTAAAGTTTTCTTTTGATGTCAAAGTGCTGATGATTTAAACAGGTTCCTCTAGATCTTCTGTCTTGTAGTTTGCAGGGCTTTAACTGATGAAGTTAACCACAGTATTTCCTCCGTCAACTCCAAACAGAAAGTTCAAGTTGGCAGCTTTAGAGTGGACTCCAAAGGAAACCAGAAGACTGTAGAGGTAATTGATTAATTGACATGTAGATGCACAAAAAACCTATTCATGTACATGCAATTTTATATTGTCGCAGTGACCATTCATAATTCACAGGTACCACAGTCAATTTTTGATCTCTGCCCTTCTACATGTAATTCTAGGTCACTTCTGAAATATGTTACCGTAAACCAACTTTTATTCAGGACGACTTTATTTCAAGATTTACTGGGGGTAAACTAGTTCTCAACATTCAATTTTTGTGATCAGGCCTTTTTAATCTGTAAATTATAGATGCAGAGACTTTAAGAACCAATTTACAGTGAGAAATATTCGCAATGATGAGGCTTTCATGAACCTCACATAAGTTTCTTGCACACACATAAAAGTTAGTTAACAGTAATTAGTACAGTGCACAATGAAAGCAACCTAATTTCAGATGGGTATAAGATAATTGAATTCATTTATGAATTCAAAATACAGTACATGTATATTCATTTGTATATTTTGAAGGTACCCTATGCAAGATCTGAAGTTCATCTAACAGAGGTTTTTGAGACAATTTGTGAAAAATTCAGGCAGTATGGAAATACAAAGAACGGTCTAGGAAAGAGAAGTATAGTGAGAATGGTGTCCAGGGATGGCAAGCCTTTGGTGCTCAAAGACATACAGATTACAATGGAGGGGATGAAACTACTGACACACACAGTAAGGACAAAGTTTATTTCAGATAACTTTCTGCTATATTTGTAACCCATTTTATTTTCACCATGTACATGTATTAATTATTGAAATTATAACGTTGCTATTTACCAGAGAAATTTTACATGTGATTTATTAATTCACACCTAATAATGAACTCATCATACAGAAAATCAAGTAAAGAAAAGTTCAAAATCTCTTTGTAATATTAATAAGAGAGTTATAGTGTTTCATACTCAGTAATTATGTTCCCCAAACGAAGTTGGGGAACATATTGTTTTTACTCTGTTTCTTATTATTATTATTCTTATTATTATTATTATTATTTTTCTTCCTGGGAAAATCTTTTCCGCGAGTGATCTTGTAAACTACACATCCGACTTAGGTGAAACCTTTTTAGGGTAAGTAGGCATGTTATGTAGATTTGCGGAATCAAGGTCATTTTGCGCGCACGTGCTTGCAAGAGCGCGCACGTGCAAAACTTAAAATGACCAATATATAATGGATATAACCGTAACTTTTCTATTTTGTGACGAAATGTTTTGAAACTTATAATGTAAGGATATATTAGTAGTATGCACAAGATGACATGGTCAAAATAGCAAGATCGCACGCGCATGCACGTGCACTTCGCTTTGATTGGCTGAAACTAAAGTCTCAATATCTTTTTTGTTTTTTGATAAAATCATTTGAAATTTTGAACATAGTCATACATTAGGGAGATCTACAGCCTGTAATATAAGATTTATTATGAAAGCATGTGCATGCACATGTGCTTGCAAGAGCTCGCACGTGCAACACGAGAAATGTCCAATATAATTGATACAGACGTAACTATTTAAATTATTGATGAAATGCTTTGAAATTCATATTATAAGTATATATTAGAAGGATAGACAAAATGACATGGTCAAAAAAGTAAGATCTCACGCGCATGCACGTGTGCTTTGCTCTGATTGGCTGAAACTAAAGTCTCGATATCTTTCTTGTTTCTTGTCATAATCCTTTGAAATTTTGAACATAGACCTACATTATGAAGATCTACAGCGTGATATATAAGAATTTTCATGAAAGCATGCGCATGCCCGCGTGCTGCAATCTGATTGGCTGAAACTTTAAATGGCTATATCTCCTTTGTTTTTTGACGAAATGCTTTGAAATTTAAAACATAGTCATGCATTAGGATATACTACAATATGATGTAGAAAAAAATAATGAAATCACGCGCATGCACGTGTGCTGCAATCTGATTGGCTTAAACTTGAAATGGCTATAACTCCCTTGTTTTTCAACCAAACAGGATGGGATTTAGAATATAGATAGATATAAGGTACTCCTACAAGAAGGTATGGTCATCATGCACGTGCACACACGTGCATGCATTTGGAACGAGTGAAATGAAAAATACGTTTGAAAGAGTGATTTTTCATACTTTGGACTGAATGCTTTAATATATTGTATATTAAGATATGTAGATAGTGTAGACAAGATGATATGATCATAACGCACATGCATTCACATGCGCACGGGTGCAGTGCTAAAATTTGAATATAATTGGTATCCTTCTGAGAAAACGTTGTTAAAGTCAAAAATGCACAGAGTTTTGTCTTATTTAATGAAGCTTACAGGGAATATTGCACCAAAAAGGAGTTGGGGAGCGTTTGGGGAACATCTGTAACGGTTCCCGTTACAATTAGCACTAGTTCAGTTCATCATTTGCTTGATGCTATCACATTAATTGAAGTAAAGATAATACATCAAATGACAAAAGCTGGAGAACTTAATAATTACATTGTTTTATGTATATAGTGGCTGATAGTTCAACATTTCACTTTAATTTTTGAACTATTGTACCAATATTTTTTCAGTGTGAGACAATTGCGGAGGAATATGAAGACCAGATAATCCGAGCGTTTAGACACGGAGAACTTCCAGAGGTAGAAAAGAAAGTGTGTGGAGAGATTGCAGGTACGTCCTAAATTTAAACAAACAGTGCTCTGTCACCTCTTTCGATTCATTTCCGAAACATTGGTACAACATACTCCAGTACTATATATCTCAAAGAAATCATCATCTATGGGGTAAAATGTCAAAATTTACAAGCTAAAATACTAATCATATTTATTTTAAATCTTCTAAAAATATAATTACACAGAATACTGCTCTGAAGAAGATCTTAACACTCCCATGCCAGAACCAGGCCCCGTCCAGGAATCTCAGAAAGTTGAAAATAAAGAAGAGGAAGAGGAGGAAAATAAGGATGAGACAGATGAAGGCATTGAGGAAGAGGAGGAAGAAGGAAGCGAGGAAGATGTGAAGGACTCGGACAAGAAAGAGAAAGAGGAGTTATGATGAAAATTTATGAATAACTGGAAGAGTTGTCTTTCTTGATTGTGTAGTGGTTTAGATTTTTATTTCATAGCCATCGTTTCGTAATTCATTATTTACAAGTATTTGCTGGTATTTCAATCTGATAATTCTATTTACCATTTGTTTTCAGTTGTTACTTACATAAAAGCCCTTTATTATTTGTCTTTTATAAGTGAGGACATGAGTTGACATTCCACATGTTTCGCTTTTTAAACAGGAAATGTCATCCATGTTGGCAGTCTTTCCGTAGTACTTTTGATACCTGCGTTCTGATTGGTTAATTTAGCTATAGGATCTTTGATAGTCATTGGTTTTTATTTTGGGCCTTGCCAGGGTATTTAAACCCGTGTTCGAGCAGTTTTCTTCACTTGGGTTGGGGAACACAACCTCATGGTTAGTTCCTCTTTTCTGTGCTAAGAAAACCTCATGGTTTATGAGCACTATTTGATTAGATACTTAGCGGGCTAAGAAAACCTCATGGTTTAACAGTTCTCTAGGTTTTGGCTTAGATTTAGTTTCACGTTTTTCACATGCTAGGAAAGAGTTAGGATGTAGGGTATTTTAAGTAAACTAAGTTTCCCTTTCCAAGTCCAGCCTGGTCTAGGGATATGTAGATAACAGGTTTATTTTCTAGAACCACTATTTATTATTTATTTTTGGGTGTTGTTTATTTTCTGGGTCAGTTATTTTTAGAGCCTAGAATTAGTATTGATATTTTCAGATTAACTCTAGAGTGTTGATAGTGTCACATTGGGTGATGTAGCTCATTCCTTTTCATTTTTCCATCTCATTGATTTTTATAGGATTTTTCACCTTTTTGATAAGTATGGATAGCTCAGTAGGTAGAGCACCTGACTAGAGATACAGGGGTCCCGGGTTCGATTCCCGGTCCAGCCATGCATTTTCTCCTTTCCTGTTACAGATTTGGTGCCGTTGACCACCCCTGGAATTGCAGGTGAAAGTCCTGCCAGGGGCTAATAAGAACTTGGGTTGTGTCTTCGAGGGCGAAGACCATTTAAGGAGGGAGGAATGTAATGGTTAGGGCCGTGGATATCGGCCTGGATAGCTCAATCGGTAGAGCACCTGACTAGTGATACAGGGGTCCCGGGTTCGATTCCCGGTCCAGCCATACATTTTCTCCTTTCCTGTTACAAGCAAGTCAGAATGAAGTTGTAAGAGAGACAGTGACACCCTTAGCTAGAGTGAGAGAAGCATAAGAGTTTACAGGGATGTTGCTTCAGGAGGATGATTACAAATCCGCGATATTGTAATCCTGGGGACATTGGCCTTCCCCTTCCACCAGTCCATCAGGAAGCCCGGGATGAGGCTGCGAGGAAACGCCATGCTATGCGGGTGAAGCCTTTATTTAATCTTCCGGAGACCTACAACGCCCGGGATCAAAGACCTCAGTTTTTCTGACATTCCTTAAATTAATTAACATTTGTCTTATTTTGAAACGAAAATTTACTGTGTAAATTTTGTTTTTTTTTAAGGGGGGAGGAATGTAGTGGTTTAGATTTTTATTTCATAGCCATCGTTTCGTAATTCATTATTTACAAGTATTTGCTGGTATTTCAATCTGATAATTCTATTTACCATTTGTTTTCAGTTGTTACTTACATAAAAGCCCTTTATTATTTGTCTTTTATAAGTGAGGACATGAGTTGACATTCCACATGTTTCGCTTTTTAAACAGGAAATGTCATCCATGTTGGCAGTCTTTCCGTAGTACTTTTGATACCTGCGTTCTGATTGGTTAATTTAGCTATAGGATCTTTGATAGTCATTGGTTTTTATTTTGGGCCTTGCCAGGGTATTTAAACCCGTGTTCGAGCAGTTTTCTTCACTTGGGTTGGGGAACACAACCTCATGGTTAGTTCCTCTTTTCTGTGCTAAGAAAACCTCATGGTTTATGAGCACTATTTGATTAGATACTTAGCGGGCTAAGAAAACCTCATGGTTTAACAGTTCTCTAGGTTTTGGCTTAGATTTAGTTTCACGTTTTTCACATGCTAGGAAAGAGTTAGGATGTAGGGTATTTTAAGTAAACTAAGTTTCCCTTTCCAAGTCCAGCCTGGTCTAGGGATATGTAGATAACAGGTTTATTTTCTAGAACCACTATTTATTATTTATTTTTGGGTGTTGTTTATTTTCTGGGTCAGTTATTTTTAGAGCCTAGAATTAGTATTGATATTTTCAGATTAACTCTAGAGTGTTGATAGTGTCACATTGGGTGATGTAGCTCATTCCTTTTCATTTTTCCATCTCATTGATTTTTATAGGATTTTTCACCTTTTTGATAAGTATGGATAGCTCAGTAGGTAGAGCACCTGACTAGAGATACAGGGGTCCCGGGTTCGATTCCCGGTCCAGCCATGCATTTTCTCCTTTCCTGTTACAATTGTATTCAATATAGTGCTCACTTTTCAGGAAATTAATGAAATGTGATTTAAATTTTTTTTTATATGAATTTTGTTCTCTCTACAAAGCATGTTTGAAAAGCATGTTCAAGTTAGAAACAATACATGTAGTATGAATACATGTTTTTAATGATTTGATACATTGTCACAAAGGGGTGTTAAAAATTACACATCAACACAATTGGAAGCAAATTTCTGATAATGCAATTCGAAGTAAAGGAAAGCTTAAAAAGCTTTAGGAATAGGATGTTTTAATATAAATTTCTGGTTAAAAACATCTTTTCAAAGCACTTTTTATTTACAATGTTCATATACTGTACACTCTATATTTTTTGGGTTATTTTTTGTAACATACTTAGAATCTTAGACAGTGAAGTAAAGAATGCATGAGTATAGATATTAAATATAATGAGTTAATTTGAATAATTTGCAGGTTAGACTTGTATAATTTTCTCAGAAATACTGTATAATCCCTATTAACCACCCTGGGTGCTTAGAAAATTGTGAAAAGGGGGCGGTAATTTTGGTATTCTCTTTATAATATTTAATGTCATATTTTAACTTAAAAAAATCTTTTGAAAAAAAGAAATAAATACAAAGAACCACTAAAATAATGTCTAACTTTACTTTAAGTGAAGATAATACACCCAATTTATGCTAAATGATTCATTTTCCACCAAGAAATGTAATGATAGACAAGTTTCATTTTCACTTTCTTCAAATTTGGGCTGACTTTTGATACGATTCTAGATGATTTTAATCACTCAACAGGGGGCCCTTATTTCCTTACAATTGAAAAAGACTGGGGGGAAGGAGGGGTTATAAGGTCAGGGGCGGTTAATAGGGATTATACAGTATATTCATGTTCAGATCATTTTAAAAAATTTCACTGCATGCACAGCATAACTCAGTTATAACGAAGTCACTTTGTTAGACCTATGAATTTTCTTTATTATATCCCTAATTTATTATACATGTATCCATTAAAGGAATTCATAAAATTGTCATTGTGAGGGATCCAAGAAAATTTTGCTATATCCGTGAATTTGCAATATCTGTGTTAACTTTGTACTATATTAGTTTTACTGTATAAAAGTAATGCTATATGGTTGAATATTGAAGGTGCATGTGTCTGATTTCAATTGAAATAACCCCTGTGAAATTATATGAATGATTTTGATTTCTATTCAACTTGATCATTTTTCAAAATAATTTTTGTGCTTCATTGATTGACTATTAATGTGTGAAATTCATGGGAATGGATGGAAAACTGAACTGCCTGATTTCTCAAATTCATTTATTTGATTTTGAATGAATGTGTTCAAGGAGTATATGTTCTCATTTCATTTAGAATAGACATTGTCTTTTATTTTTCTACTATGTAGCTACATGTACTTGATCAGATTGTATAAAGCATAATTTTTGATACAGCTCTTTCAAAAGACAAAATGCTTATTTTAATGGGGACCAATGTCTTAATTAATACACTTTGCAGTTAAAAAGGTTTTAATACTACATGTATAACTGTATACTGGGAATTTTTTGCCCTAATCACTAGTGAGCAAATTTAAAATTGGGCGAAATCAAAGAAAACAACATAAATTCTTAATCAAAACTGTAATGGGGCAGATTTAAAACAGGTAAAAGTGTTCGCAAAACGGCGAAAATAACACGGGGGCGAAAATAACCCTGAATACAGTAAATAAGAGTTTAAAATACAATCTTTCTACTGCTCATTTGTACATGTAATCCTGTTCTAATTATTACTTACAAGGGAGAATTTTCATCCATTCATCAACTTTATTTATAAATCACTGGCATATTTCTTATTGGGCATTTTCTAGGGTACATGTATAATTAGATATTGAAATAAATGCTATTTTTTAATAAATTCTGGATTATATCCTTTATTGTTCTGTACTTTTGAAATTTTGATATAAAATCAAAGAATAAGATTATTACAATCTTTGTACATGTACATTTTTTAGATCAGAAATTATTTGTAGGCACATCTTCCCATTTGTTGTCGAGAATCTAATTATAACCCCCCCCCCCCCCCTCTCCCAAATTTTGATATACCGTACTTTAAAAAAAAAAAAATTAAGTCAACATTGAAGGTCAAGGGGTCAGAAATCATAGCATGCTCGAAAATATCTTGTCCCAGGAAATGCACATGTGAAATATGAAAACCCTATCTCTTCTCAATCAAAAGTTATGAGTAAAAATTAACATTTTTTTGGAAATTAGGTCAAACTTCAAGGACAAGGCCACCAGATCAAAAATTATAGTGTATTCAGAAAGGTCTTGTCACAAGCAATACACAGGTTTAATATGAAAGCCCTATGTCTTCTCATTCAAAAGTCAAGAGCAAGGTTCAAGTTTTTCAAAAGTAGGTCGAACTTCAAGGTCACAAAATCAGAAAAGCATTTAGAAAGGTCTTGTCACAAGTAAAATACATGTTTGATATGAAAGCTCTATCTCTTCTCATTCAAAAGTTACGGCCAATTTTAAGTTTATTTTTTTTAAACCCTGTTAGAAATATTGGTTAATTGATAGATAGTTAGATATAATTTGTGGCGTTAAATTTGGATGAAAAATGACTTCAAATTGAGCATATTTTAAAAGTAACGTCAAGCGCAGTAGTATGTATTTGACGTATAACTCATTGTGACGTATATAGGCAACTTAAGTTATACGGTATAAACTAAATCTATTATCCAATCAAATGATCTGTTACAGCTAAAATTAAATTATTTTTAGACTTAAGGTTATCGATTTGTTTTGTTTTGGAAGTGTAAGATTTGTTGGACCTTTCTTTAATTCGAATAATTCTAATACAGAGTGAATTAATATCATGTTATACTGTACTTATTAAAATAATTGTCTATTTTTTTATGAAAACGTTAGTCAGCGCTCATCTATACGACAGGTTGTATATTTAATTCATGATGAGGCCATGTATTGACCATAAGCTGCAGAACTGTTGCATTATGGTTTTACATTTTCGTCCTTTACCATAACGCGACGGATCTCCTTGTGCAATGTAAGATGCAATTTACTGCACATGTAAGGGAAATTCAGTGCATTTCTAAGCATTGTTCATATATCTACTTCCTTTCATTTTCTAACTATAGACATATATTATCCCAACCTCCGAACCCTTTATAATCGTCTCCTCGATTAAATTGCCTTGAATTTTCAGCCATCCGACAAAAAAATCACAACGGCATTTTATGAAACTACCGGTATTATAACGGGTCGGAATGGGAATAAGGAATACGGGTATGAGGTTGATAATAAAATATAATGTCTATAAATAGACAGTGAAAGGTAGTTGATTGATCATTGCTAGAAAAAAAATTCTCCACAACCTTGCACAGAAAATCAACACCGGAAGGAGTCCATAGTTGTACTCCAAAATAACACTGGACTGTTTGAAACGAATATAGCGACGTCATAATATGTTTGAAAACAACAAATTAATAAGGCTACAAATAAACAAAAATATTTATTTTTCATGATTATAGAAATTAACATCTAATTAAGTAAGGCATGTCAATCTTTGCAAAGTTCGATCTTTTTCGTTTGAAATGCACATATTAATTATTTTTTTTTAATTGTTATTTGTACACTGAATTCAACACTTTTCTACACTATGTATTCGAAAAATTTCCTGTGTATTCCGGCTATAAATTTTCACTATTTTGTACTTTATATTTTTTATTCTTTAATTTTCTTTTTGTAAACAGTAATTTTTCATTTGTATTCCATCCTATTCTATTTGGAAAATTAAGCAAATTGAAAATGAAACAAAACCAAAAAGGAAAAGATTGAATATTATTATCCAAATCAAGCAAAATCCAAATCGAGATATCATTTCGTAATCCAAATCAAGCAAAGAAATACCTCCAAAGACGGGATACCAAAATAAAAAAAAACCGTTTAGAATACTCTTTGATAATCGTCAAATTAACCTTATTTTATTATTAAAAAAGATCAAGTGCAGAAAAATTCCCTTTAAGACACGTAATTGTTTGCACTCTATTCAGGGAAATGAAATATTATTGGACCAAGAACCTTTGGTTCAACATGCCAAAATATTTACTTTCAATTTTCTACAAATCAGTGATTGTGTAACAGTTACTGTCATATTAAATGATAATCAATATTTTAAAGTTCAAGAGAAAAAAAACCCATGGTAATAATGCTAATCTTGTAAACGGATCAAATATAACCTTCTGGATCAGTATAGGCTTACTGAGATAATTCCCGGGGAAATTATAAATGGCTGTTTGACCAGTTTTTTTTCTTTTGTCTATAAAACAAAATTGTTTAAAATAATAGTCACTAAAAATGATGAGTATTGTTGCATGCCTTTTTTTATTTGGTAAGTAATATTTTTTTAAGCAATATCAAAATTAAGGAAAAAATACATGTATGTAATGGATTTGATGTGTTTTGCTTAATTGTTAGATGTCTATTATGAGTCATTTTTCAACTTGACGGATCGTAATCAATTTGTTCTTTCATTTTTTTTAAAGTCCAGTTATGAATAAAAAACTCATTTAGATGAATTAAAAGAGATCATTCGTTTACATTGTCAATGTACCTCAAATAATAATTATTAAAAATCGCTGTAAAATATTAGAAATGTCTAATTTTGTTCTTTCTTTTGTCTTTAAGGCTTAGCAACTTCGGAAGAATTTACAGTTATCCTATTCCCATTTGCCCAACCACCGGATGAACAATCAATTTTCGCCAAACTTTCAGTAGACACAACCAATGCAACCTATACCACATTAACCCACGGGAATCACTCTCTCGGGCTGCCTGGCGAGTTCAACTTCAGTATCTCAAAGGCATTTCCATCCACTTATGGAATCTTTACAATATCAATAACACATGCAGCAGATGTGGTCATGGAAATTCATGAGCTAAGAAGAAGTAATACTTTTAGGGTACACTCTTTGAAAGAACTAGGCACGGAGTACATCCTGGTGTCTTCAAGTGAAATTAGCCAAAGGTATACATGTCGAGTTTCATCCAGCTCCCGAACAGACGTTGTGGTAAATATAAAAGCCCCTCCAAGGTTGCAACATGCCTTAACTTTGTATGGTACCTGCAGCGGAAGTTGGCATTGTATTTTAAAAACAGGAAAATTTATTGAAATAAGCAGCGCTTCTCCACTGTACCAAACCGTTATAGCTTCTTCTGATACACTTGTCATCTTTTGTAAGGATGATTCTATTTTTCAAGTCCTGCCAAAGAACAGTTGTGGATTGAATTTTCAGATGTCTTGCCCAAGGTTTAATTCAACTAATGTTAGCAACTGCAAGGCAAAAATAAACACCTTGCAGTCGAAAAGACAAAATATCAGGGTTAATCGCAACATTCATTCTATCACAAACTTTTTTGTAGTACCATTAGAAAGGGGACAAAGTCTGACCATTCAGTCAGAATACGAGGTTTGTGTATTGTTTGCTCACAATTATCATGATGATTCTGGAAATTCTGGCATGAGAACAGAAATGCTCTCCTCATCGCTCTATCAAACAACATTGGCAATACCTGAAACAACTCTTTTGACAACTATCATTAACATTGTCTCAACGAAAGAAAACCATATATCTAGACTTACCACAAAATTTAGAAAAAATGAAAATAACACAGCTTCTACAATTTTTTCAAGCGCTTATTCAGAGTTGACCAAAACTGATTTCTCACTAAGGACATCGAAAACAACCCTTGTCATGAATCCTATTAATACCGATTTGCACACCGTTTCTACGAGAAAAGGTAATGTTTCTACAACTGGTACATTTAAAGATGTACTGTCTTCGATACACAAGACTTTGAAAACTATATCTCCAGCATATGTAAATCCTACTTCAACAGATTTAATACAAATGACAAATCCCACAAATGCTCGTCGTAATTTTACTACAACTGTACAAGAATCGAAGAAAATCTGCAACTGTGCTTGCAGAAAAATAAAACAAAATTTCAATGACACTACCTCTACAAAGATGAAACTCCATGAACTTGTTGCACAATTAAAGGTGAACAAATCTGAACTATCCTCAGAGGTCAGAAGAATCTCCTGTGCAAAGGATGACAGACAATCGTCTGAACGAATCGGATATGTAGGAGCAGTGGTTATTAGACGGAGGCTGTATGACAGCCTCCGGGTATAGGGATTGTCTTGCCCATGGAATGTAAACAGGAAAGATTTCCCAAGCACCATCTATCGGTGGAATTGTTTTCATTACCTTGAGAATTCTATTTTTAGAGCGACTCTGAGTAACACCGACCGCAAGGATAGGCATAGTCTAAAACAAAGATCGCGTCACATACAGGTATAAACAAACAGTTCTACTTTTTCTAAATAAACAGGATTTGTCTAATATTTTTAAAATGACGTGTATATAAATACATTTCCTACGGAATATGTAAAAAAGAATGTGATTTACTGTTAATTTTTTATCAGACAGAATATTAGGAGATTTTGTTCCAACAGACGATGATAAAGCGCCGAGCCTTTTCCCACCGATTCTCACACCAAAACAAGAACGAGAAGAAATGAAGTGGCGGATCTAGAGGGAGTTTGGGGGGGGGGTTAACATCCGCGGAGAGTGATCGAGGAACCCCACTTATCAATTGCTTCTTTTATTAAAGTAAAAACTATCTCTAGTTATAGATAAGTTTAAACTTTAGTTTTATATTTAATTGTAAAAACTTCCACCAGAATTCGCCCGTATCAAACTAAGTGTGGAGACGCAGATGTACCTGTATTATGTATTGAAGAAAATCCTGCAATGCCGCATGCAAATGTTTTATGTCGCAGGTATAAATATAAGATATTCTAATAATAGATCAAGCATTCCAGTTTTAATGGAATTTTTTGTGCTTGATTGCTGTTTGTAATCTCATTTTCACTCCTTTTCTAATTTCTTCTCGAAAGGGCCGATAAATTGGTTTGCGGCTGATTTTTGACGCTTGCATCAATAGGTTTCATGGAGTTTTTTAATCTGACAAGGATCGATGAATAAACAAATGCATAGTATTTTTATCTGTAGGAATATTAACAGTCTAGTTTTGAATTCTTTATTTGTAATTATGTATAATCTTAGGAAACACAGGAATTTCAAAATAGATTTACACTTTCTACAAGCGGTTTGAGTGTTTGGGGTACCCTCACATTATATAAGAGAGAAACAAACGGCAACTCTGATAATCATATTGAGATCAAAATGCATTTGTAACTTTTGACCCTTGGGTACAACCCAAATCTTGGTTCATAGGATTTACATGATTTATCACATTATATCCTAATTAATAGTTAAAAATTATATCTTCTGAAATAATTAAGTTGTCTTATTGTCATATCGTTGATCCTTATTTGCATTTGATACTTGTGTTTTACCTCTTTCACATCTCAAACTTTAATTATTTTTTATATACAAGATTACATGTATTTCTGATCATTGGTATTCATGTCAACTTTTTTTAACCTACATCACTGGAGAAGTGATTGTTTGAACAGAGTTACTGAAAAGCAGAAATCATAGTTATATATTTATTACTTTTCTCTACGTAATTTGTAATCATGTCTCATATTAATGATTATTTTAAACAGATAAACTGAAAAGGACAACCATTTCCACTGGTATACGAGTAAAGAAAGACATTTTTTGGGTTAAATCTGTCATATGATAAAATACTACATTTAATAATTCCAGAAATATTGGTTGTCAAATTTGTCAAGATATATCTTTGTTATTGTAAGCAATACCCCAGTTCTCCAAAAACAATTTAAACTTGTGAAATAGCAAGTATTATGAACTTTATTGTTCTGTTTACTTTAAGTAAGAAAGTATATTTTATTCCACTCAAAAAATTGTGTTCTGGCACGAACATTTATTGCATGTTAACGACTTTATATTACTTAAAGAAAATTCTGTGTTGCATCAAGCTAGGTCACTCCATTTTGTATCACAAAGGTTTAAGACAAACTGTACTATATTATGTTGTTCATGTCCAATTACCTGGCTGCTTCTTTTTCCATGTAAGCTCATATCATAACATTATTACAATAAGGCCTAAAATTTTGATTTTGGTAGCTGTTACATGTCATAATTATGTTAACAGTAGGTCTCTGTGACCTATAAATAAGATATCTTGAAAAATGGAAACTCCTGGCTGGCTGAGGCCTAGTGCTGAATCCAGAAATTCTGAAAAAGGGGGACCAGTTTGAGGTCAGGGAAGGGGCCCACAGCCACAATTAAAACACTCATTTATCAAATATTGCGTATTTTTTGGACTCAAAAGGGAGGGGGCCAGGGGCCCCTTTTAATTCTGCCAGTGGGCTCATGACTAGAACATACTAGACCTACATTCATCAAACCGGGCCTGGGGGCGTACAACTTATATTAGACAAGCTCACTTTTGATCTCAGTCTCACTTTTCCACTATATATTCTTTAAGTGAGACTGGGATAAAAAGTTAGCCCGTCTAAGTTTTATGTCAACCAGGCCTAGTCAATTACTGTTTCTTATGTTGAAAGGTTTAATATTGAAAGTATCTCATCTAAATAACAGTGAACTTTAATCATGGCGAAGTTTACATTACAAAGATGAAATTATAATATCCCAAAAACCTCATGAATATTGGAGTATCCTTTGAAAAAAATGTTGAATTGAAAAAAAACTACACATTATTTCTCAAAATATTCTTTACAGCTATGTATGATATATATATTTCTTTTGTGTTCTCTCATACATGAAGCCTCCGTCTAACAGTACTTTCAGTACTTTGATAATTTTAGTTATGGCTACAATCGTCTTCTTTGATCTGATTAATCTATTCCAGAAATGTGACAATTTTAGACAAGATTCTAAGAAACCGAAACGAAGAATGACAATAGCGTGTGGAGAACAATAGATATGAAAGAGAAATCATGTATCGGAAAGTTAATCAATAGACATGATGCTTATTTTGCTACTGCAACAAGGAAACACGGTTTATACGGTCCGAGGGATCGGTCTCAACTTTTAACTGTGGGATTCAAACACGAAACGTAAGGATCAAATTCTTACTCCGTGACTCTCAAACAAAACTGCAACCATAACACCACGAAGCTATATGTAAAAGGTGGGGTGTGGATATAAAAGACAATTGTCCATATTACCGTTTTGTGACTGTGCTAGTGCGTACATCTCTTCATGTATATAGAAAAAATATATGAACCTGTCAAAATGGTGATACTAGTATCTAGATTCTAAAGAAGCTAAACGTATGACCTTTTTTTGTCAAAGAATTTCTAATACCGGTGATGATATTCTGTAATATATATACTAGTTGTGAGTGTTGTAAAGTTTGATCTTTGTGAAGTGCTTGTAGTAAAGTTGTTTAAGAAAATGAAGTACACCTATTTGATCAAATTAATTTAGACCAATTGATTTTAAAATGTAAATAATGATATTTCCTATTATGTTCTATGCAAAAACATCATTTTGTTTCGTTTTTTACATTTAAACGTGTATTAAGCATATTTTGAACACGATATTTTAAGTATTATGTATATATTTATATACGTGCAACTCAATTTCTATTTGAGAAAATATATGTATTCTTTATTTACTTATTACTCAGTTGCTGAACATAATGTTGTAGACCTCGGTAATGTAGATATTTAATCCCGGTGAGTTTGAAATAAAAGACACCACAGAGTCTGACACATTCGTTTCATGATCTTTTACTAGAAAAACAAGTTAATGGTTATCTAACAGTAAAGCTTTATGATAAAATGTTAAAATCATGTAAAGGAGAAACCCACGAAATTACATCCCAATGAACATGTAAAATTTTGCTTGTCCAAGAACGATAACCCCAACCATCACCCCCCCCCCCCCCCACACAAATTAAAATGATTAAACAGTATTGTAAGTTTTCTGACCTCATTATTTCAAATTCTTGGTTATCTCAAAATTTCCATTTTGGTCTCATCAAAATCAAGATAAAGAAGTTTGATTTATGATACATTTTTTTAAGCATTCTTCTTGTAAAATGACCTCAAAGTAAGTTGATAACTTCAAGCAAATAAAGAATCTTCCTTAAACAGAGGTGAATTCTAAAATGTCCCATCTTTTTTTTAAACCAACTTCCTCTTTTCTCCTTTTTACACTTTTTTCTTCAATCAAACAACTTCAATATAATCCCTTCTTTAGAAAACTGTATCCACTAAGTTTTATTTCTTTTCAGTTAAATGTAGGCTGATATTGGGGGTGTAAGACAGATGGTGAGAGACAGATTAATTTTTAATGTCACTACATTCAGCTTCAATGCATTGGGGTTGATATTTGTATATTAGACACTAGCAATGCGTGGCAGGGGAGTTTGTTTGCTCAATTTATATTTTGAAGCACACACAAATGATCTTTAAAGTCTAAAACAAATAAATTAAATCACTTTATCCCCAAAGTCCCTTAAGAAATCCTATTTCAAACTGTCACAAGCAAAATCAATAAGATTAACAGAGTTTGAAAGAAAATGACAATTTTGTTCAAACTGGAAATATACC
Source organism: Saccostrea cuccullata (assembly GCF_032062105.1). NCBI lineage: Eukaryota > Metazoa > Mollusca > Bivalvia > Ostreida > Ostreidae > Saccostrea > Saccostrea cuccullata. The sequence continues at coordinate 18,330 of NW_026924256.1, forward strand.
TGCAGCTAAAGGAGTATCAAAAGAGAGAAACAAGAAATTATAACAAAAAAATACTGCAATATGTAAAGAAACTGCAAAATACCATAGTTTAAGACTTTTCATAAATCAGTTTGCTCTGATTATCAAAATTTAAAAAACTGTGAGCCTTGAAAAAATATCCGTTAAAAACAAGGTAAGCTATTGACAAACACGTTGATGAAGCAAGAAATCAGCAGTCTCGTTTAAAGTCATTATTTCGTAAGATCTTTTGTCAATACAATGTCTTTTTTTCTGCAAATCAGGTCAATGCAAATGCTGACTGACTTTTTCATACTTATTGTTAGGCCATTATCTAAAGACTGAGTTGTTCTCAGATTTTTTCTCGTTATTTCCCGATCATGACAAAGAGTACACGGCGGGTTTGACCGGTCGGAAGGTCATGCTCACTCCTCCACGGTACCTGATCCTACCTATGATGTTTTGGAGGTCCCTGTTTTCTTCTCTCCTATTTTGAAACGTTAAATGAATTTTTGAGCTCAAATAATATACGTTAGCTCCACATATTTCATTTTATATGACTTTTCTTTTAATTATGAAAGTGTACTATTCTGTCTAAGATATACAGTATTCCGACCATGTTCAAGATGGTTTATCAAAAGGGATGATTGATCAGTAAAACATTTTATAACACGATTTACTGAGGCTTCACCATAGTACATCACAGTAAATTTAACTTTAGTATTAAAGTATGCATTTTAGTAAAAAATCATAGAGTCTGAAAGTTAAACTGTATACTACTGTCAATTTATAATAAACTGATCTCATCCACAGGTTTTAAAGTAGATGTTTGATCATCTTAACACAGTTATGTCAATGTTCTCGGTTAAGAAAATTAAACTGATTTTTAAAACAATATATGTATTTTTTCTGAGAATCTATGGCAAATATGATTAGTTTATCCATGACACCTGATCCAAGGTGCTCTGCTTCTGATTTGTGATGTTAGACGGACTTTTGTGTTTGAATACTGTTCAATTTCTACATATTTTTTATTGAACAATAATTTAATTTTAGTTGTAACACGTCATTTGATTGGTTAAACGGTTTTATCCATTTTGTATAACATAACTTGCCTACGTCATAATGAGTTACGTCAAAAACGTATTACTCCACTTGACGTTAATTTTAAAATAATGCTCAATTTGAAGCATTTTTCCGGAGGAAATATTGTTTTATTGTCTACCCTGAAATTAAATTATAAGGAATGAAGCTTATTTCAACTTATGTTATCCGATATAACAAAACTTGGGACAGTTTACGCTTTCATATAAACCGCTTCGCGGTTTATAAAGCGTAAACTGCCCCAAGTTATTGTCACAGAGTAATCGCCCGAATTAATTGTTAATTAATTGTAAATGAGTGAGTGATAGGTTGCAGGTGCGCAGCGCAGGCGTTGTAGCCCTATTTCCCAAGTGTGTAATTTTAGTTAGTTAGAGAGAAAGCGAGTGGACAAGCATGGATTTATAATTTGTTTATTTGTCATTTCTGTTATCGTTGTTTATTGTGCATGATAGAGTTCTGAGAGATGAAAGTGAGCATTAAGTTGATTTGTGTGAGAAAGTGGGGAAAAAGAGATTCGGTATGGCCATGCCCGAGGAACACGTGTGAGAGAGAGGAGAACAAGTCTGAAAGTCAACGAGTGTGGATGTGTTTTTGTATTGTGAACAATTGTGATTTCTTATATATATATCTGTGTTGTAAATATGTAAATAAGCAATGTAAATAAAAACTATAGTCATTCATTACCAGTGCCAGTGACAGGGAGGACCCCTGTCACATATTATGGTGGCCAGCGGTCGGATGAGATCATCTTAAATATTTCGACATGTACTTTGGAAAATTAACTTTTGGTCAAATACTGTAAAGATGCCACGGAAGAAGAGACAGGAGCCAGTTGAGGATATTATTCCCGAAGCTGTGCCTGAAGTTAGACAGCCGTCCAACCTGATTAAGCCTACCCCATTCTACGGGAAACTCGACGAAGACTTTGATTCATGGATTAAGAACTTTGATCGAATATCCAGAGCTAATTTCTGGACCGAACCAAGAAAATGCATAACGATACCTGCATTCCTCCGAGATCAAGCTGCAGATTATTATGAATCTTTAGACGACGATGTGAAAGATGACTATCGTTCCGTTTGTGACGCTCTGCGGGAAAGATTTATTCCTAAAGAACTGCAATCTCTGTATTATTCCAACTTGTTCGGATACAAACAGGCAGAGATGCAAACCGTAGAAGATTATGCGTCGAACATAACGAAGCTTGCTACGCGTGCCTACATGGACATGCCTGGGAGGCAAAAGGAAACCCTCACTAAAGAGCATTTCGTCCAAGGATTGCGGCCTGAAATCAAGAGGTATGTGTTACTTTCTAACCCTAAGACGTTTGAGGAAGCTTTCAGGCATGCGAAGAGGGAAGAATGTAACAACTTCCTGGCAGATGCCCCAATGGCCAGAGGAACTGTGGCATCTATGTCTTACGCTCCTACGAGAACGGAAGAACTGGAAAAGTCACTCGCAGACCTGACCGCCAAGGTGTCAGTGATGGCAACTGAAATCGGTAGATTCGCATCGAAACAGCAATTTGTTCCTCCGTCTCGAGGACAAAGCCGTGGAGGAAGCCGAGGAGGAAGAGGCCGAGGATTCGGATTCCGCCCCCGACCAGACCGAAATCTTAGGACTACGGACGGGAGACCAATCTGCAACAAATGTCGTAGAGTAGGACACATAGCAGTTCGTTGCAATGAGCAACAAAGAAGCGCCAATTCGGAAAACTAAAGTCCGCCCTTTTGTGTGGAGGTAAAGGGCTAGAGGATCTAAAATACCCTCCTAGAGACAGCCGGTTGCGTAAAAGAGAAGAGGATAATTCTTCCGGAAGTAGTGAAAAAAGTGTTGAAAATGTGAAAAATGTATGTGAAAATATTGTTTCTTGTCAATTAAATCCTAAATTTTGTACCGCCAAAATTGTAGGATATGTGAATGAAAAATGTGCTACGATGTTGGTCGACACCGGATCTAGTGTCACGATTATAAATGAAGCTTTCGCAAGCCAGAGTGGTATGGTGCCGGCTGGAGGAGTTAGTGTTACATCGGCAACGGGCAACCGTGTCGATATCGTGGGAAAGTGTGACTTTAGGTTAAGAATTGGTGAACAAACCGATGTTGTATATAATGCATTTGTTGCTCGTGAATTCCCGTATGATTGTATTTTAGGTTTGGACATTTTAAAGGACTGTGCATGCTATATTGATGTTGCAAATGATTCTGTATATATAAATGATGAATGTATCTCATTTAATTCTGATGCAAGTTCGACTAGCGAGAGTGTGCAAGATGTATGTAATGACAAGAACTTGAATGGGATTGAGATAAATGAGAGCGTTGAGTCTGGTGAGCAAGGTTTAGATGATTTCTATGTATCAGGTGATTTAGGTGAAACGGAACGCAAGTCTATTACGAAGGTATTAGATAAGTATAGAAAAGTGTTTGCTTTCAGTGATAATGAATTAGGGAAGACGGATTTGGTTGAACATTCTATAGACACAGGGGACAGTAAACCTATTCACTTGAGGCCTTATAGGATTCCTCACAGCCAGCGGATGTTACTGGAATCCCAGATAGAAACAATGTGCGCTAATGGAATTGTGCGACCGTCTAAGAGTCCGTACTCCGCCCCAATTGTTTTGGTGCCGAAGAAAGATGGCAAAGTTCGCATGTGCATCGATTTTCGTAAAATAAATGAAGTCACCAAAAAGGACGTTTACCCTCTCCCTAGGATCGACGAAATGCTGGATGCACTTAATAAGTCCAAGTACTTCAGTGTCTTAGATTTGTGTCAAGGATACCACCAAGTTCCCATTAAGGAAAGTGACAGAGAAAAGACTGCGTTTTCCTTCTTTGGAGGGCATTATGAATATAATTATATGCCATTTGGACTGTGCAACAGTGCGCCAACATTCCAGAGACTTATGGACTCTGTGCTTTCAGGATTACTGTGGAACACGTGTCTTGTGTATATAGATGACGTAATTGTCTTTTCGGAAACTATTTCCGACCATGTCAAAAGACTTGAGGAAGTGCTAAAACGATTCGAAAATTCGGGGTTAAAGCTAAAAGCGAAGAAGTGTTACTTCGGAAAAACGGAGGTCACGTTCCTTGGACACAAAGTCTCAGCTGACGGAATATCACCTGACACGGAGAAAGTAAAGTCAATTCACAACTTTCCGAGGCCAACAAATGTGAGCGAACTTAGAAGCTTTCTGGGACTCATCTCTTACTACCGTAAGTTTGTAAAAGATTTTGCAAGTAAGGCTGCTCCCTTACACAAGCTCTTAAGGAAAGGTGTCGAATTCATTTGGGACAATGTCTGCGAAAGTGCGTTTGAATTCTTCAAATCAGCTTTGACCAGCTTTCCCATTCTTAGGTATCCGGATTTCTCGCTTCCGTTTATCCTGTACACGGATGCATGTGACACTGGTGTAGGTGCCGTATTAGCCCAAGAAGGTCCAGATGGTGAACAGACAATAGCGTACGCGAGTAGGAGTCTAAAACCAAATGAACAGAACTATGCAGTTATCGAAAAAGAGGCATTAGCCATTGTGTGGAGTGTGAAATACTTTAGACACTATCTATTCGGCCGGAAATTTACTGTGATAACTGACCACAACCCATTACGGTGGCTTATGGACATTAAGAATCCAGCAGGACGCCTAGCGCGATGGTCATTAACTCTTCAAGAGTATGACATAACCATTAAACATCGACCGGGAAAGGTTCATCAAAACGCAGACGCCTTATCTCGAATTCCTGCCGAATCCCCTATAGCAGCCACCTGTGCTAAGGCAGACGCAGATGTGATACCAAAAAGGTCATATCAGGACATCCGCGACCGTCAGAAAAATGACCCTCTCCTAGCCGCTATCATTAATTATTTAGAGAAGGGAGAGTTGCCTGAATTATCTTCAAAGGCCCGTGAGACGGTAATATTATCTGGTGATTATGAACTCGGACACAATGGTCTGCTATATCATCTTTGGCAGCCTGGATCTCATAGACGACGTCAAGCTATTAGACGCCAAATAGCTGTTCCAAGGAGCCTGATAGACGAAGTCATGTATGCCTGTCACGACGACCTGACAGCCGGACATCTCTCCTTCCAGAAAACGTATGACAAAGTACAAGAGAGATTTCATTGGAAGGGAATGTATTCAGATGTAGAGTTTTGGTGTAGATCATGCGTACACTGTGTGTGACAGGGGTCCTCCCTGTCACTGGCACTGGTAATGAATGACTATAGTTTTTATTTACATTGTTTATTTACATATTTACAACACAGATATATATATAAGAAATCACAATTGTTCACAATACAAAAACACATCCACACTCGTTGACTTTCAGACTTGTTCTCCTCTCTCTCACACGTGTTCCTCGGGCATGGCCATACCGAATCTCTTTTTCTCCACTTTCTCACACAAATCAATCTAATGCTCACTTTCATCTCTCAGAACTCTATCATGCACAATAAACAACGATAACAGAAATGACAAATAAACAAATTATAAATCCATGCTTGTCCACTCGCTTTCTCTCTAACTAACTAAAATTACACACTTGGGAAATAGGGCTACAACGCCTGCGCTGCGCACCTGCAACCTATCACT
>NW_026924257.1:0-24043 GCF_032062105.1 Saccostrea cuccullata
CAGTCAAAGTTGATGTATGTATTGTTTTATTGGGATTCGCAGGAGAACCCAAAAATGTTCGAATATGTATTAACACCTTGATTTATATATACAAGTGGTCAATATGGAAAACAAGAAACAGCATTAAGTATGAAAATAAAAATATATCAAATTCAGCACTCTTGAGTGACTTCAAGAAAGAAATGAAATCAATCCTTCAACTCCTAAGAAATAATAAGAGTAACTTCAACAGAAATTTAAAATTAACATTAGATATGCTTACAGACTTTGATTAACTGTTACCTGTTTTCCTAAGTACAGATTTATATAATAATACAATGATGTTTTCATAGTTATATATTTACATTTCATTGTCATATTTTCACCAAAACTGATTCCATATTTATATATACGTATATTATTTGATTTATAATATGTATTAGATGTAAAATTATGTGTGACTTTGTATCTAAATAATAAAGCACCCTGCGTGGTGCTGTAGGGATTATTATTATGTATTGTTATAGAGGGAGCTTAGTCAGGGCCCCATCCCTGGCAGCTGCCCAACTTATCAGCTGTTTAATTGTTATAGGTCTGGGAAATAAATGAGGAAAAAAAAAAAAAAAAAAAAAAAAGATTTGTACAGTCATGGGTTAATGTATAAACTAAACGAACTAAAACTGATCTTAGACCCTCCACGTAGAAAACGCCGATAAAACATTTATATCTCTTTGTTTTTACAAATAAAATATGTTTTACATGCATAGATCTAGAGAGAGAGGTCCGGAACCCCCCCCCCCCCCGAAAACGCGGTTTCGTGTTTAGTTGGTATCAGAAATGTCATAGACATGAAGGTATGACGCATGAGAACCCCCTCTCCCCGGCCGAAATAATTTTTCACATTAAGGAAAGGACTTAAGTTTTTTTTTCTTGTCAAGAAATATCTGGGTTTTTTTTTGGAAAATTCACATAAATATCAAAATAAAAATAAAATTTATTCAAATATGTGTGGCAGTTAGTAGCAAGCAGCTGACAGTTGGCAGTAAGCAGTCAGCAGTTGGCAGTAAGCAGATGGCTGTCGTATATGGCATTCCATACAACGTCCATTTACTAAATAAACAAAACAAATCGTAAACAGGACAGAAAAGACCAAGCACGGTTTCCTAGAAACACCAAAAGGGGAGATCAGGTTCCACCGAAGGTGAAGGTACCCCGGATTGACTGCTCATACTCACCGTGATTCCTATGTATATTAAATGTACGTCATCAATTTTAATATAATGGTTATTGAACTAACAATTGTATGAAGATCTAGAAAATAATGACAAATCACGAAGTTGTATTTAAAAGTAATCATTTACAAAAAGTTTACGTGTTGAAAGGCTTTGTAACATCAAGTAATTTGTCAGTAGCAGTAGACTGCTTCGGTTTAATGAAAGAAATCGCATACGGAGCATGGTTGTGCATGTAAAATCAGTTGGTAAACACACATTGTAAACAAAAAATAAAGGTGATGTTGGAACATACATCGAACCGAAATATTGACTTTGAAGAAGTGGTCCACTCCCATTGTTACCCAGTTAAATATAAGTTGACAATAATAAATTTCATCCAGTAAAATAACACTTAAGACATTATTTTTACCCAAATCTAAAATGCAAATTTGCTCAAGTTACCTAGGAATTGAAGAAAGTTTTTTTTTTTTAAATTATGTGAACCTTTGCTTATATTTCGTCTTTTTGAAATAATTTGACGTAAAACTATATAGGGATTAATGTTATTGAATGTAAAGTTGCTTTTTTCACATTGTATATCAAGCAAGGGAAAAAATAAATTAATATTAATGTTGTAAGAAAAGTATTGGTTGAGCAAAGGGTCGGTTTTAAAACTTCATTTCTGTATTTTATGAGTAACTTTCAAAAATTACGTTTCTGATGACTCGAGTACTTAAACACAATATGACGGTCTTAAATCATTGATCCACGCTGACGTTTACTTCTCTCTGTCATTATGAAAAAATCCAAACAACTTTACAAATAATACAGTATCCACGGAATTTGTCCTGCTGCTGAAGTGGGGCTTCAATCTTTGTTTAGTATTGGAGTATAAAAAATACGCCGCCATATTGATTTACCCAGACAACAATGTATAGGCTGATGTATCTAATATTTGTTCACAAGATTCTCTGCAATATTGTCGATCACAAACCAAACAGATAAACTTAATAAAATATCCATATGGAGAACTAAATATATTGATTCAAAACGGGTTTCTAAGATAAATTGACGCCATAGTTATTTAGTTGGAATTTTCTTGATCCGTTACCAGAGTAACTCGTTAACTCTGATTGCTGGACATGCCTGAAGTAGTCTTAAGTCACTGGTTTAACATTACAGGGTGGGTCTTTGTTCTTAACTTGTCTTCATTCATGAAAATTGAGGTATCTTTTTTGATAAGGAGTAATAATGAGTAATGTTAAATGATTAGAGGTATTTTTATTATTAATTCTTATCAAACACAACACACTCAGTTAATAATATTAACATTTTTTGTGTATTTATCGAATTACATATTTGTAGATATTCTTAATTCACTTTGTTAATTATAATAATAGAAAAAAAAATAATAAACGAGATTAAATTCTTAATTACTGTCCAATTATCAATTTGAATCTTCATTTATTCTATATTCCTAATACATTTCTTGTGAAATTATATGATCAAAATAGTTTTTTTAAATCATCGTATTAAAAAAATGTTAAAATGATGTTGACAGAATTTTCTTTCTCGGACATTTCAAAAATAGAAAATTATGTCATATTACAAAATGTATATTGATAAAAGAATTATCAAACAATAGAATAAACTACCAAAAAATTTTCTTCATGCTTTTTTATTATCAAAAAATGAAATGTAAAGATTTTAAAAATATTTTTTCAATAAATATTTACTGTTTATTTCTATTGCTGAAACATGGCTAGTGGTTTTATAGATTTTTTTTTCAAATCATCTGCCATTTAAAATAAATATTGAAATAAATGTGAAAAAGGAGGGAAATGTTTTTTTAAGTGACACAGTATACAGATTTTGTATTTATATCCCCTTTGGTTTAAAAATCTTCAATATGAAAAATCAACAATCAAATAACACAGTAATATATAATCAAAATGCTCAAACTAGCTACTTCTGGCCTTTTTTAACATAGAGCACACAATTGCAACACATATGAAATAATTTTACCAAATACGTTTCTAGTCAAAAGGAATATATACATGTATATAAAAAGCCACAATTTAATTATTTCATATAACTTACCTGTATTTTCAGTGGCGGATTCAGGGTTTTCTGGAGGTTGTTTCTTGTTTTCAGTCCGTGTCGAGTTTTCGCTTCTATTGGTGGAGGGTTCGGCCTGCTGCGAGCTAAACGTTCTCTCCTCCCTATGGCCCCACAGAGAAGATGTATAATTGTATCCCCCATGTAGATCATACAGACTATCATGCATCAAGGGAGCTAACTGTACGTTCACCGGTTCCATTAGACAAGAAGTATCGGACCGTAGACAGTGTTCATATCAATTTTAAATTTGGTCACTAAATATTTGCACTCAGACTCATAAAAAAGGCAAAAATCTAAAACTCAAACAAGGATTTACAACGTGCTAACATCTAACTAAACAGTGACACTTTAAAATGTCAAGAATAGATTCAAAGCTATATCACGGAATGAGAGTGTAATGGACGCAGGACAGAGTAAAGCAAACATGGGATATAAGCCCCGATAAGGTATGACCCACCCCTTTCTATTCAGATAACCAATTAGAATTGTGTTTATCAACCTGCAGTGATCTCGCACCCTCGATAACCCGGCAATTCTGGCTATTGTTCTTGTTAAAATTCAGATCTTGTCTTCAGAAAGTAAGTTATGTCTGATAAGGTTAAGACCAAAAACCCCACTGTCTGATTTATGATAACTGGGAAACGGCTTCCCTGCCCCGTAAAATAGGTATTTATGAAGAAAATATATTTTTTTAAATTTTTATTTAAACACTAATAAAAAATTATTTTAGAATAAATCATATTGATAAAGAGTTGATTAAAACAGAGTATAAATGTCAAAGAAGTGATTATTTTTGCTACAATTCTTGATAAATCAATTTATGTAGGCGGTATCAAATTTTTGAAAAATTTTAAAAGTGTCTCCACATTTAATCTCTCCCTCTTGAAATGTATCTGAAGAATAAAACTTTATTCATTATTTGAACGAAAAAAATTTCAACACCTTTGATAAGGGAAATTCCTATTATGATTCAATGATACTTTCATAAGAAAATAAAATCAGATTCTAGTACCCTTCCTTTTTAACAGTCAAAAGTATCTTTTTATTTCTTTTTTATTATACCGTATAAGTAGAATTTTTAGCGAGGATTTAATTTTGGCATTATTAGCGAGGGTGCTGACATCGCTAAAATTAAATATCGCTAAAAATTAATTGCATTTTATTTGTAAAAGTTTCTTTAATACACAATTTAAAATCCCTAAAATTACTTCTCGCTAAAAATAATTTACCAATTTTTAAGGAGAAAACGCTAAATTTGCCTCTCGCTAAAATTTCCACTTATACGGTATCAAATTTCTTATTTTCTACTGCTTGGTATATTTCTTTTCCAAAATGAAAGTATGAATAAAATGAATAAATAAATAAATACATCGAAATAAATTAATGAATAAATAAATAAATAATGCTATACTATTTCCACTTTATGAAAGCATTTTGGAAATGAACTATTTATTGCTTAAAATAAGTTTTTTTTATCATATGACAATATTTGCTACGTGTCTTTTTTCATGTTCATGCAGTTTTCATAAATCCCATTCACCGTAACCTTCCGTTAAGTTTTCAATCGTCAATTTCCCATACTTATGCAGCAATATACCTTCATCACGTGCATACTGGGGTTAATTTTCTCATTTGATTTGATAGGCTACAGCATGCTCTATTTATTGTATTATTTCTAAAACCTGGTAAGTTATTGACAATAAGTTGATGAAACAATTATCAGCATTCTCGTTTAAAGTCATCATTTCGTAAGTTTTATGGTCGATATAATAACTTTGTCAGCAAAAATAATCAGTCAAATGGTGACTGCCGTTTTTCATACCAATTGTTTGACCATTGTTAGATTATTATTTACACACTGATATGTCGAAGGATTTTTCCATTATTTACCCATCGTGACAAGGAGCACAAGGTAAGTGTGACAGGTCGGTAGGGGATGCTCACTCCTCCATGCCACATGATTCCATCTCTGATGTTTTAAAGGTCCGTTTTTGCTCTACTCCAAATTTTGTGTTGTTTAAAAACGATTGAGCTTAAATGAAACATATGGAGATAACGAACAGTATTCAAGATCAAGTCCATAAAACAATACAAAAAAGAGCAGAGCAAACACGGACCTCCAAACATCAGAGGTGGGATCAGGTGCCATGGAGGAATGAGCATCCCCTGCCGACTGGTTACACCCGCCGTGCGCTAGTTTTTATGATCGGGAAATAACGGAAAAAGTCGTCGTCAATTCAGTGTATTAATAATGGACTAACATTATGAAAAACGCCATACGAGTACGTATCTCCATATATTTATAATGTCAATATGTTATGATGATTATTTAGGAATTAATGCTCATGAAAAAATGAAATCTGTTTCAAATTTGCAAAAAGTAAAACATTGAGTGTTAAACTGTCCACTATAGATTTATGTGGAGGAAAATATTGAAGAATGGTTAAAACATCGATAGGGGAAAGAACTGCTAGGGCTAAGACTAAACCCATTTTTTCTTCACTTATAGTTGTTTTTGCTAAGCAAATATTCAAGCCTTCTTTGATATGTATATGTAAGTTTACTTGGCCTACACATCCTCTCCTTATGTGAATTCTCTTCTTTTGTAAAAACATTTTAATACATGTACAGGACAAAGTAAATGGTGAAATACTAGGTGTTTCAGAAAAATCACCATTTAACGATCACTTACGGTTCTGATACAATAATAAATAATGATAAAAAAAAATTGTATATATTTTTAAAGCAGTTATATTAAACATCATATAAAAACAAGAAGCATATCAAATGAATGCTATCCATGAAAAACTGTATCTTTTATTAATCAAAAGGAAGAGGACATTGACATTATGGAAGGGAATTACCGCCAAAAGTCTATGTATCTTGCTTTTATTCTTATTCTGCCTACTTCTTTATGCTTTGTTATTATTGTAATTATATGTCACTTTATTGTTTTCATATTCGTCTTTATTACATTTCACTTTGACTTTTATCCTTCTTCAGAACTTTACTTCTATGTTTCTTTATTCTTGTTAAGTCATTTTATTTTATTTTTAAATTGATACAATATTTAAATGATTATCTCTATTACGAACGTTAACTCAATCACGCAAACAATGAAGCATATTCAATGAATTACGAATAACACATTCAAACCGTCAAAATTTAGTGCGGCATTATAACGCTAGGTGGTGTGGTGTTCGCTACGAGTGTTGGTAAAACTAGGTAATTTAAATGTATTATTTATATTTCTTTAATACATTTTGTATTTTTCAAAAATTCTTTTCCAATAATCCGATCCAGTAATAGAAACGCCATATATGGCTTGGCCACACAGGATATACTGTAGTGGCCTCAAGTTGATGCAACATAACTTTATACTATACTGAATATGTTTATTGAAAGTCTTAATTTTTGTAAGAGTAAGGGTCAAATAAGTTAATGTATTACGTATAGTAGGTAGAAAATTTAAATTTTACTTATAGAAGAAGTTGGCTAAGCCAAAATACCCCGCCTTAAAATAGGATTTAATTGGCATCGGAAGCAAATTAAAAGCACAACGCTACAGTTCTGTATAGAATTTTTAAAGACCATAAAAAAAAAAATCTGACAAGAAATTCAAAAAATAGACATTTCTATTTATAAGAAAGAAAAGAAAAGAAATGTCCATTTTCCGAACTCAAATATTCAATTTCGTGGGTATGGGTGTAATAATTTTGCCAGAACCACTGCCAAAGTTTTTTTCCCATACACCACCACTCTCCCCATTTTAAACCTATACTGCATCGTGCCCATGGCAATGGGGGGGAAGGGTTATATACCTATGCAGGACGTCTGTAATTAGTTGTGTTCAATTTCATGGAAAAAAAAGGGGGGGACTGTCCATTTTTGCGGTTCGCATTTATTTTTTCAAGTTTTTTTCGCTTGTCAAGTTGTTTTCAGCCGTGGTACTAAAAAATTCTCTTTTGTCCCCCTCCCCACTTTCAAAAACTTACAATGCTACGTTCCTTTTCTCTATGGTGACAAAAAAAAAACTCTATTAAAGTTATTTTTGGATAATTGAATCTAGTTTAATTGATATAAAAATGTTCAATATTTTGATACTAGTTAACCCTCATAAATCACAAATTGGGTTGTTTTTCAGAACCTTCCACTGAACTATAGTTTATTTCATCTGACTTTTAGTAACTGCTCATGTGCGTGATTCTAGGGGCAGGGCTTTGCAAAGGAGTGAGGAGCAATAATACGGAAATCCCGCGAGAAAAAATTTTTTTTCCAGCGCGGGGGGGGGGGGGGGTCACTACTAGTGCCATCAAAAACAAAAATTTGAAGTACTTAGTTGGAATGTAAAAAAACCTAAACTGGTCAAAGTCAAAATCCAATTTCGAAGGGAGCGTTTAACTTTTTTCCTTGCTTTAGTATATACATTTTTAAACCTTGTAAATTCCCGCTGCTGGTTCTTACATCCCACACCCTCTAGATCCGCGCATAGTAGGCGAAGTAAGAACTAGGCTTCATGCATCCAGACATGAAGAGATTCAGAGGTGCTTATTTTCAGCGTTAATATTTCTTATTAAAATAGCACTTAATTTTCAATAAGGAAAGAAATATCTTGCAGTAAGCATCGTATTTGTGATCAGCCAGGAGAGCTGAAAAAAATCTTAGAGCTGTCGAAAATTCTGTTTGGTGGTGGTGAGGGAGGGGTCGTAGAGAGAACTTTTTTACAGTGCTAAATTTTACTCATACCAATAAGTACATGACTTTTAATATATAAATTGACTATAAGTACTGCAACAAAAAGGGTAATTCAGGGACGAGGAGTATTAGGGGGGGGGGGGGGCAGGTGATTTTGTCATAGGCCTCCCTCTCTCACTTTTTCCCCCGACATTACCTTTACTTTAGAAAATTTTTACTGAAAGGAAGGTTGCCCCCCCCCCCCCCACATTTCACCACAGTGGATATAAAAAAAATTTCCCCCAAAAATATTGGAATTGAAAAAAAGTAATTCTTAAAAAAGTTAGCCACTTTGCCGGTGGAGAGCTGCAAATTTGTCCTATATACTTGGCACTTATAGCCATTGAGCAATGAGGGATTTTCTTGTGCCAGCACCTAACTGCGACACGGGACCTCGGATAACAAGGTCTAAGAAAAAATGTCGATTATTTTAAATCCACTTCCTAAATAATTAGAACGTTTGCTCTAAATCTTTACTACTGTACTTCAAAACTCTGATAGCAGACGTCGTAACCACAGTGCCACAGGCGACTTAACCCAGGGGTGAGGGGGGGGGGGGGGTTGTCATAATTATATACTCGTGAAGATTATCTGTATTTAACTATTGGTTAAAATGATTTAATTATAAAGCACTTTTAGAATGATGTCATTTAAATATTTATTCATACATGTATCATATGTATAGGACGGATAACTTTTCTTCAAAAACTGAAAACGTTCGAATATATAAACATCGTTTTACGATTAAAAAAACTATTCGGGGGAGGGGTTGCTATGAAGGGGGGGATTGCTATATATAGCAAGATTCCCACGGAAGACTAGCTATACACCGGGGGAAGTCCAAGTGTACAGTCTTCCAAAGGAATCATCACTATGTTTCACTTCAAAGGGAAATCTTACCATCTAGGACTTTCGAGGGAATGACATGTACATATATCGGGTACATACCTGAACTAATAACAAACATCATTCATTTAAAAATTTAAGTTCGATCGATAAAGTATTAAAGCAGAAAATTGGAAAAAAAAACTCGAATAACCCCGGCCCGGTTTGCTTACCTAATTTTACCAACACTCTTAGCGAACACCCCTGCCACCTAGCGTTATAATGCGGCACTAAATTAGGACAACTCGTATTCGTCTTCATTGAATATGCTTCATTGTTTGCGTGATTGAGTTAACGTTCGTAATAGAGATAATCATTTAGGATACTGTATCAATTTAAAATAAAATAAAATGATACAAGAATAAAGAAACATAGAAGTAAGATGAAATGAAGAAGGATAAAAGTCAAAGTGAAATGTAATAAAGACAAATTTGAAAACAATAAAGTGACATATAATTACAATAATAACAAAGCATAAAGAAGTAGGCAGAATGAGAATAAAAGCAAGATACATAGACTTTTGGCGGTAATTCCCTTCCATATGACATAAAAAATATTTATGTTAAATTATATTGTACGTTATTATTCCAATATTTTAGAATAAATCAAAACGAAATTCTCAATAATTTGTGGGAACACTTTGGGTCAACGTGATAAAGAGAAGCAATACGTTTTTGTGAATTTAGTATACAATGAATCGTAGCAGCACGCAACATTTAAAATTAATTCCATTCAGGATTTTATATTTAACTCTTGGAAAAATATTCACTTCAGATTAAATGAATAAATTTCAGGAATTATTGAAATCGTGTTATATCTTATATTTTGCCCCAAAATACCAAAAGAGTTGTGTTAACGAAGAGAATTTTATATTTTAAAAAAATAAATGCATCATAAAAGAAAGAACAAATAAAACAAAATAAAAACATTTATATTTTTTCTCTCGTCTAGTTTCCGTCCCCCTTTTTTGAATAAATTTTCCTCAGCGTTCATTAAAGTATTGATTTCTAAATTAATGTTTATATATTTTTGAAACAAACATAGTTATTTTTAGTAGTAAATCTAAACAAATAAAGCAACAGATAAAAAAAAATAAAATAAAAAAAAGCACAACACTAGTCCGTTTGAATTGAGACATAATAAAGATGTTTATAATTTACGTAATTATTTGACATTCAAAATTAAATTATGTTACCTTTAATGCAAACAACAAAATTATCATTTCATATTGCGTGTGAATTAATATTTAGTCAACTAATAACTTTTTCAATCATTTTTTATTTTCTTTGATGCATGATGAGATATATATTCAAAAGGAAAATTTTTGAGAGTAACACATTACTTTGTCTTTCTGGACTATCACAAGAGGCCCCCTGTTCTTTAATGGAGAATACAGCTTAAATAATCTTTAATGTTTAGCTCCGAACCTCTGGGAAATGTCGGCCAAGATGACAAATGCTACAAGTATAGTGGAAAAGGTAACAGGACTTTGAAGTTCGCCAAGTCTGTAAAGAGAATTAAAACCATTTATATTTCATTTATGGACAGGGGATTATTAGCACTTATAATTTCTTTAAAGGGAACATCTCTATTAAGTTTGTCATTGTTTTAAATGATACTTTATTTGTCCTTTACATGTAACTTAAAAGAAAACTGGGAATCGGGGGCAATGAAAGGAATGGAATTTTGATACTTTTGATTCCCCGCAAAGATTTAAAATATCTAATCAAACTGTTTAAGAAAAGTTAGCAAAATTCGAATTATCATTTGAACATACCACAGAGTTTTGTAACATAAGGTCATGTTTCTAAATTTCACAGAACTTTTAAGTAGAGAGTGGTAAAAAAAATAAGTACAACGTATATCTATTTAGACAACAACGTTGTTTCTCAATAAGTTCACTTCTAACTCCTCATAAATAAATGTTGGCTTGATACACCTGTGAAATGCGTGTATAAAAGTGTTAAATCGCCCACGTTTATTTTTTTCTCCCAAGAGGAAATTATGAACATGTACGATATTTTTTGACAGAACTTGAATTGAAATAAATACATCTTGTCTTTTAATTTGAAAACATAATGCTTAATATTAATTAACCCAAGCAATATTTCGGAATATTTTAATTTTAAAGTAAATTATTCATACTACCTATGTTACGGAATACTAAATTCTACAAAGTTCCCTACATATCTGACAATTTATACTCCATGTGTAATGGAATATAAGGAGATAAAGGACAATGTCCCTTTTCACAAAACATCTTACGGCTAAGTTAAAAATTTGTCAACTCTGTACATTTTTAGCTCACCTATTACGAAGTTGGGGGGAGCTTATGTGATACCCTCGGCGTCGGCGTCGGCGTCCCGGGTTAAGGTTAAGTTTTTTGGAGCAGTTTTGTTTTTAAGTACTTCTATGTCCTATATTGATTAGACATGCATGGAAGATGTTTCTAGTGTGTTTCATTGTACCAGACAAAGTTTCAGATGCTGCAATTTCAGCAAAGGAATGACCAGGTTAATGTTTTTGGTGCAGGTTAACATTTTTGGTGCAGTTTTTGGTGTAGGTCTCATTTCCGAGTAACTATAAGGCCTATGTTGACCAAACTTGCATGGATGGTACATCTTAGGATGCATACTACCAGTCTTGCTTCTGTTGCTGAATGCTAGATACATTTTCCGGTTGAGTGAACAGGTTAATGTTTTTGGTGCAGGTTTCATTTCCAAGTTACTAAATAGCCCATAATGACCAAACTTGCATGGATGGTAACATTTTTTTAGGATGTATTCTACTAGACTTGCTTTAAATAAAAATAAGCTATGTATACATTTTTGGTTGAGCGAACAGGTTAAAGTTTTTGATGCAGGTTTCATTTCCAATTTTCTTTGAGACATAAATGACCAAACTTGCATGGATGGTACATCTTAGGATGCATACTACCAGTCTTGCTTCTGTTGCTGAATCTGACCTACATTTTCCGGTTGAGTGAACAGGTTAAAGTTTTTGGTGCAGGTTTCATTTCCAAGTTACTATGAGACATATAATGACCAAAATTGCATGGATGGTACATCTAAGGATGCATAATACAAGACTTGCTTCGGATGCTGAATCTGACCTACATTTTCCGGTTGAGTGAACAGGTTAAAGTTTTTGGTGCAGGTTTCATTTCCAAGTTACTATGAGACATATAATGACCAAACTTGCATGGATGGTACATTTTAGGATGCATATTACAAGACTTGCTATCGGATCTGAAACCTACATTTTCCGGTTTAGTGAACAGGTTAAAGTTTTTGGTGCAGGTTTCATTTCCAAGTTACTATGAGACATATAATGACCAAACTTGCATGGATGGTACATTTAGGATGCATATTACAAGACTTGCTTCGGATGCTGAATCTGACTACATTTTCCGGTTGAGTGAACAGGTTAAAGTTTTTGGTGCAGGTTTCATTTCCAAGTTATTTATGAGTCCCTATAAAACCAAACTTGCATGGATGGTACATCTTAGGATGCATACTACCAGTCTTGCTTCTGTTGCTGAATCTGACCTACATTTTCCGGAAGACGAACAGGTTAAAGTTTTTGGTGCAGGTTTCATTTCCAAGTTACTTTAACATATAATGACCAAACGTGCATGGATGTACATTTAAATGCAAAATAATGGACTTGCTTCAGATGCTGAATTTGACATACATTTTCCAGATAATAGATCTTGTAAAAGTTATGGGTGCAGGTCTATCACCAAGAAACTATAAGACTTATATAAACCAGTTGCACAAATGATGCATCAAGGGATGAAAACTCTCAATTTTTCAGATGCTGGATTTTAATTACATTTTCATGATGAAGAACTAGTTTTAAGTTTTTATATAGGTCTATTCTTATATATATCAAAATTGCATAAATTTTTCATTTTTGAATGTACACTTTTTGTTGGATAATTGTGTGACTTAATTTGCCTTATTTAAGGACAATTTTATGTTGTTTTAGCTCTGTAAAAATGATTACCTATGTGTTCAATAAATGTCTTTAATTTTTACTTGAATATTTTTTACAATATATTCCAATATTTAGAAATATTAGATTTCTTTTGTCCTAAAACTGTTAAGATACTTGTTAAGGAATGGGAATTTTTCACTTAACTGTAAGATATTTTGTGAAACAGACAACAGTATTGGAGGTAGGTCAAAAGTCCGAGAAAAAAAACAATACAACACAGGACCAGAACAAACACGGACCTTCAAAACATCAGAAGTGGGAGCATATGCCACGGAAGAGTGAGTACTGAATAAAAACAAGCTGCTCTATTTAGAAAATGCTTTTAGAATCGAAAATAAAGTTCATGAACGGACTTAAAAACATCAGAGGTTGGTCGATATACCATGGAGGAGTGAGCACACCCATTCTCAATATAAGGGCACATCTGATTTTTTTAAAAAATGAAGTTCAAGATAACAATTTTTCTATCAATTAACTTTGAAAGAAAGTATCTGAAGATTTTGTTACAAGTTTTTTTTCATCAAATTTTAATACATGGAATAATGACAAGACGTTGAAATAGGGGGTGATTCTATTCAGAAATGTGGCTGGAAATGTACGTTACTCTTTCTGCAATGTCCAAAAAGGTCTACAGAAAAAATATAGTCATTAAAAATCACAATTGGAATATCTAATCTTAACACCAGCACATCCTACCAACTCTGTCAGCAACATATATTTTCTCGGCATACGAACGTGCGTTTGATTTTTCCTTTAGAAAAATAAAGGTTACGTTTTGATCCAGATGTATAAAAACATATTTTTTATAATATATGCTTTAAATTCTTCTCTCTGTTTTGTTTAGAGCGATCAGTTTGGAATCTTGTCATTTTATATAGATACTGGAACTTAACATGTACATGTAGTAAAATTCTATTTTGCAGTTACTGTCTTTTTTATCATATACCCATGCCGATTTAGAAAACTACGTAAATGTAACGTACATTTCATGATTTATTTCTGTTTGATAAAAAGCTTAAAATTCATCTAAAAATTCATCGTTTTGTTTCAGTTTATTCCAAAACAGATTCTCTATGTAATCACATTGTGTTATATGTCACAATCACCACTATAAAGACACGATTGCCTCAGAATAAGAGTAGGTAACGTACATTTCAAACTTGTAATAATATGTAAGTAAATATTGAAAAAAAAAAGCAATTATTGACATAAAAATCATTTCAATGAAGCGTTTTAACGCAGTAATATAAGAAATCATAATGTAACAAACGAGGTTATTTGACTACATGAATGTCACGTCACATCGGTAACGTTCATTTCACATATTATTTGGGAGTCCCCTCCACCTCAGTTCAACCATTCTTTGGTGCTGTTTCGCTGAAATTAACACCGTAGCCTAGTTACTTCTAACTGTGTGTAAGGGTACAGGCAAAAACAAATAAGAGTAGGACATATTTAGCTATGATCCAACAAATGCTTGGCCATTGAAACTGAACATAAATGATAAAAATCTAGAATTTTTATACTCAAATAACCATAAAAATATACTTAAATATAAATGATCTATCCGAATATATCCATCGAAAGTCTTGTTAACAATTTCATTTAGTATGCTACAACATCGTTTGTCAAAACACAAACATACGTGCTTTTCAGCAGATCTGGAAAAATATAACCCAAAATGCAATGATTCAAACAAAACTGTCTTTGTGTGTCTTTCAGTATTTGAAATGTACGTGACCGTCTTGTGTTTTGGGTTTATTTGTTTTGTTTCTTTCTTTTGTTTTGTTTTGTTTTGTTTTTTTTTACCAATTATAATCCTATGCATACCTTGTTTTAAATTATCAACAACAATTAAATCAATATTGACGAAAAGTCGCATAGTAAAAGTAAACAAACTGCAAAAAGGTTACCAAAGATGAATTTAAGACGCTTAGAAATAAATTTTCTAGCATTTGGTAACAGTCTACCACATTTACGAGGATTGGGGGTGCATTTAGATGGCTTTATGTGGTCAGTTGTCAAATGGATCATAACGATAATTTTGTTTCGCTCGTGGAAACGCAATTTATTGACTAAATTATAAAAAAAATGTCAGTTAGAAATACGCAAAATGTACGTTACCATACGTAACGTACATTTCAAATATAAAAATCATTTCTTTTCCACAAGCGTACGTTAGACACGCAATATATTGATACTATTTGAACTTGCATATCATAAGAAATGCATTATGTAGGTTCCGCATTCAGAAATATATATCAGGTATCAAAATTATATTACATATAAATGACATTAATATAAATTGTTTCCTCAGCAGAAACGCTTCTTTTCATTAATTTTGGGATTTAGCCGACTTCCGATCTTTGAAACTTTCCTTTGTGTACACATTCGAGTGTGTGAAAGTATGAGAATGCATGAAAATTCGTGCGAGATTCACTTAATTCGAATTTCATGGTAACGTACATTTCAGTCACGTACATTTCGAATGACCACTTTTCATGTAAAAAATAGTTTTTAATTGTTTTAACCAAAACGTCTTTGCCAGTTTACAGGGTACAAGGGGTTGCTCTCTCAGAGTCGTCTCATATTTTCTACTGAATATATATTCTTAATGGAAGAATATAGTGTAACGTACATTTCTTTCTTATCTCTACGATTGAAAATGTCTTTCATTCCGTAAATATATTTATAAAAGTTGCTCAAATTGTTCAATTTCATGTTACATTATCTAAGTATGAGTAAATAATCCTTTGAAATTTCAAATTTAGCCCATCAATAAATAAAAGAGAAAAAACTATCAGGTGTATAATCTTTGTGTTTGCTTGTAATGTGGTTGAAATAGAATTCAGCGACAGGGACATTGCACAATAAAAATGATTTATTATCACAAAGAAAATGTATTTATTGTTATGAAAAGAAATATATATGATGCAAGGTTTAACTTATCAGAAAATTTTTACTTGAGAATCAAAACTGCATATTACACAGAGGGGATTCAACATAATATTTGCTTCGGCGACAGTAACGTACATTTCAAATACGCTACTATATTTGAATTTGGAACTCCTTAAATACCCTTTCAGATCGATAATTATATGAATTCTTATTCATTGTTATATGACTATTTATAATGTTGATTTGAAAATTAAATCAGTGTTATTTCTTCTAAATGAAAATGAGGCGACATTATTTGAGCCCTTATATTGAGAATGGGTGAGCAGCCTCTGCCGACAGGTCCCAAGGAAGAAATCAAGCGATAGTTCAATGTGTAGATCATAGTTTAAAAATTAGTATGAATTATCAGTCAGCATTTGACATGATAAATTGTATTTGCTGACAAGGTCATTGTATCGACCATATAACTCACAAAATGATGACTTTAAACGAGACTGCTGATACTTTCATTTCATCAACTTGTTTGTCAGTAACTTACCTCGTGTAAGAATATGTTCATACGTAGGACATGCTCTTGCAAATCGAATCAGCCGAGAAATATGAATCCCGTGTGTAAATGATGAAGGTATATTGTTGCATAAGTAAGGGAAGTTGACGATAGAAAAGTTAAAGTCATCATGTTTATCATATAGCTTGCCATTATCGTCTTTTTCTGGTAAAATATATATCCATATATGAAACAGATATGTCAGACTCTGTAGTATCTTTTATTTCAAGCTCAGCAGGACAATGGTATCGACATAAGAATTGAAATAACCATTGTTTATTAACAATTTGTCGTCGATACGAGTATATCTAAATGTCGAGATGGAGGTTAGAGGAAGTGTTTTCTTCTTTTCGCGTATGAAATCTGGAACAAATTCTGCTTCATAAGAATATAAAATAGGACTGCTATTATAAAGGGACTCAAGTAGTACCCATCGCAATTTTAATGGATTGGTGGAAGATCAGGGGTTCATTATATAACTTACGACTAAGACCAAAATTTATCTTGCTGATAAATTTATAATGTGCATGAAATTGAAAATATTTTTAAGATTTTTAAAAGGAATGTAGAAAGATATTCTCATGACAGTAATTCTACGCTTAATAATTAATTTTGAAAAATTTTACAATCAACTTGAGTATTTGGTCTTAGTCGTAAGTTCTTTTGTAAAATGGACCCCAGGTCTCTCCAAAATACACCTAGATATTGTCAATTACAAACACAGAAGCTCAGTATGCTTGACGTTTCTCCATCACTACTGTTAATATTTTAGTTAAGAGAGAAGAAAAAGGATTGGTAGAACATTTCCTGAAAACCGCTGTGTAGCTTTGCTTGTAAGGATTTTTATGAAGTTTCGAAATCCAATGTATATAATAATTCAATTTTTTTTTTCTTTTTTGTTCGGAATATTTAAAATTATAAATCTGACATGATTTTGATGCATTTATTCTGAAAAAGAGCTCTGTAAAATATTGGACACTTTCTCAATTAAACATCTAATTAATTGATCTCTGATTTTTACTATGATAAATAAACATTTTACATCTTAAAAGGAGGACTTAAATTGTTTTGTATATATCCAAAAATATCAAACTAAAAAATATTGAAGTGCTATTTGTATTAAACATTAAGAATTCTAGTTATTAGTTTATAACGAAATAATATAAAAGATCTATTAAATAAAAAAGTGAAAGAAATCATGTGCGGAAAATAGATCGCTAGTAAACTAAACCAAGATTTAATTCCAAACACACAATATTCTTATGAGCAAGAGCCAATTACGGTCTGTTTGGCCCTGAAAAATTCTGAAAAATCAAAGCAGCTCAGTTTAGTTTGAA
Source organism: Saccostrea cuccullata (assembly GCF_032062105.1). Taxonomy (NCBI): domain Eukaryota; kingdom Metazoa; phylum Mollusca; class Bivalvia; order Ostreida; family Ostreidae; genus Saccostrea; species Saccostrea cuccullata. The sequence continues at coordinate 17,715 of NW_026924257.1, forward strand.
AATGCAGTATTTATCACTTGGACTGTTGGTGACCATGTATCTATGGAATTTTGTTCTTTGACATCTTATTGATCTCAGGAAAACGTTATTTTGTTCGAGTCTTGTGTTATTAAATGAGCAGTTTAATATGCAATTACATAATGAAAGATCTTTTTATGAAGATTAAAAAACATGTTTTAATGTTGGGATCATGGGTCGTGCTCATATTTTTATTCTATGTTGAAGGTAATCAAATATTTCTGCAAAATTCAAGAACATTGCATTTTCTTAAAGCCTGTTTTCCAAAACTTGATTCTCAAAATTTTGTTATAGGAAATGAAAGCACTAAGTCTCTACTTTATTTTGATATATGAAATGAGAAAGAGGGTGATAGTTTATTAATTGATTTAAGGAACAGGGCCATCTTATGCATAAAGTGAAATTAGCTCTTTAAATTCAAATTCGGATATCAATTCATTCAAATTGATTCACATTCAAACACTTTAGCGGAATTATACTATATCGCATGGTGATAGAGATAACTATAATACTAAATATTTTTCTATATATTTATTTATGATGACTTCATTATAGCAAATGTTTGACATTTTCTATTTTGTTCTAAATTTCAATCAATTCTAAAACAAACTACAATTTATTTCCCGTTTTCCCAATAAAGAAAACCCTCTTTGCTTATTCGGTATCTACAACTTGTTTGACTGTCCAGTGTAATTTTTAATCCTTGACAGTTTGACCCAGGCTATAAACTGTTATCAGCGTGTTTGTGATCCAGATTTACTCGTATCTCGCACAATGTCTACATACATACCTCGGTGGTAGGGATATGTCTATATTAAGCAGACAATTAGCAGCTGACAGAAGCGTATGACAGATAAATGTACCGTTTATAGCGGTTCGGCGTGTTACAGTTGGTACAATATTACTGAAGACGAGCGGGCATTCCAGGAATCGGGCAGAGTCGCCGGGGAGGGTTCATTTGAGAAAGTAGTGTTTTTTCATCATTAGGAATGGAGGGATATAAGATCAAAAGTGGTTAGGATGATATAACGTGTCGGAATAGAATAATGATGGGGGAACTGTTCAGCAGGGAGGTTTACACAAGTGTTGGGGTTTGGTAGGATTGTAACGTGTACGTAGTTAATGTGTTACCAATGATGAATTAACTTTTAAAATAGAAGAAGGATTAGCAGAATACTAAATATGGCCATAACTACCCTTTATCAACTGAAATTTTGAATAATACTCACAAGTATTTGGGTGAATACCCCCCCCCCCAAAAAAAAAAAAATTGTGAACTGACACATAATTAGTAAATTAACAAAAATACAAATGAAAGCAATGTGAATAATTTCTGTAGCTCAACAGTCTTTTGATACTGGCTTAATGTTCGTCAGACTTAAACTTATTATGTTTAGTTGAGCATCAATGCAACATATGGACATATGGAGAAGACGAAGAGTATTCAAGATTAAAATTTCCGTCTAACAATACAGAACTATTAGGAGCAGAGCAAACACGGACCTCAGAAACATCAGAGATGGGATCAGGTGCCACGAAGGAGTGAGCATCCCCAACATTGACCGGTCAAATCCGCCGTGTGCTCCTTGTCATGATCGGGAAATAATGGAAAAATTCGTCGAAAGTTCAATGTATAAGTATTGTACTAACAATTAGTATGAAAAACGTCAGTCAGCATTTAACTCAATGATAAATTGTAAAATTTCTTTAAATGAAACTGCTGAAACCCTTGTTCATCAACTTGTTTGTCAATAATTTACCTCTTTTTAGAGATTGTTCATACGTAGAGCATGCTGGCGTATCGAATCAACTAAGATATATAAACTCCGTATGCAGGTAATGAAGGTATATTGCTGCATAAGTAAGGAAGTTGATGATTGAAAAGTTAAAGTATCACGTTTATCATTGAGCTTGGTGGTTAGATTACCATTAACTCTGTGGCATCTTTTATTTCAAGCTCACCAGAATATATCATATCGATATATGGAAATTACCATTGTTAATTCATAATTGACAATACGTTGTCGATATATCTAAATGTCGAGTTGAAGTCTAAGCAAGTGTTTTCTTTTTTCACGCAAAAGATTTCGCACAAATTCTGCTTCATATGATAACAAAAATATGTCTGCTAATAATGGGGCGCAATATTGGTACTCATGGGAATTCCAGTAGATTGTTTTAGAAGACCTGGTCTCCAAAAACAGCTGTAATAATAATTATAACTATATTAATGCTTATAACAACAATCTGTTTCCTCTTTTCAACTGCATCTATTCAAATGTTTTTGACATTTCCATTTTTTGAAGAATTAAAATATACAGAAAATTATAATTTTGTATTTTCACAACGAACTCTTTTTTAAAAAATCATATATAGCAGTAACTATTGCGTTTCATTTCTTAATGCATGCCTTAAGCTACTTTTACGCCATTCAGAGGAAATGTATTTAAATATAAAATCAAGAGTAAAAAAAATATTGTTTTAACCACGAATAAATAATACACTATATCATGCCAAAAATTATAAAACTTACTTCAAAAAATCTGCAATAATCTGCTTTATGATTTTTTAAAATTATTTTATTTATTTATTTATTTTTATTTATTTATTTATTTATTTATTTTTTGCAAATTTCAAAAAATCTACAATAATCTGTTTTATGAATTTTTTTTTACAAATTGCAAATGTAAGAAATGCCAAAAAAAAAAAAAAAGAGGGATCAGTAGAAAACATCTGGATTTTCAAAATAAGAAAACTTATAGGAATTTCTTTTTAGGTTTCATATTCATATATTCATAAGTCATATTTTAATCAAACCTTCATTCAGTTTATATTACATGTATACGTATCACATACTGAAAAGTGCAGTAAAAGGCTAATTACGTTTTAACAGCCATCACTAGTGAACAAAATCCTAGTGCCAACCTGGGTTATGTCGCTTTGAAGAGGAAGATATCAGTTTTCACGTCGACAGATAATAACAAAAAAGTGAAGGAAATTATCGACTTCATTATCCCTAAATACATAGTATTTAGATCTCTTCCACAAATGACTTTCTTACTAATCACTGATTCACGTAAAATAATTTTAGTTCTTGAAATGGCAGTGAAAAATTTATTGATCCTAAGGACGTCATGTCTTGAGTAACTTGTTTATTTAGCATGTAACTTTCTGTACTGTCGCAATAACTACATTTATATTAATTTTGTAGGGATTCTTTCGTCGCACTATGTGCCAATGTAAATGTGTTGTTTCTTTTAGCTCACTTTGGCCTTTCCTCAATAGACAAATAGTCTTCACTATATTTGCACTAAATTATTTTTGGGTTCCTTGAATTCTTAAAAAGACTTTTTAAAAAAGGTGGACGCAGGTCCATACTAAAGGATGATAATACATGTTGATCTGCGAAGGTTTTTTAAGCCAATAGTTTCTTTAAAAAAACTATTCTGATTCATAATGTTTAGACCCGTCATCCAAAAATCTTGCATACTGTAATAGAAATTGAGCTCTGTTGCTAATTGAAAGATAGGTTTTCATTTTATCAGAATAGATTAATAGAAAGAAAAATATATAACAAAGAATTGTGACAGAAAGTGAAGGTTATATGCAAACCATCCATTCTTCATTTTTCACTAAATCGGAGGTTAGAAAAGAATTAGATAACTACATACATGTACATAAACGACATGTTTGGTTCCTGTAGACAGGCCTCGTAATAATATCGTTTTTGTATGTGACTTTTTCTTATACCCCCACTTGAAAAGTAGGAGGATATAGAGTGATCAGGGTGTCTGTCTGTCCGTCCGTCTGTATGTCCGTCAAAGAGTCGAGTCTTGTATTCTAGATCCACCATATTTTAAGTTAAAAGATTCTGTACTCAATAATCTAGAAGTGACAAAAGAATTAAATTAGATTACATGATCAGTACGCACTGGTCCCTGCTGACAAAGCTGGTAACAACATTGTCTTTGTTTGTAAGGCTCATTATATAAATTGTATTTTAGAAGAACTTGGATTTAATTATGCTAGTGGTAATCCAACTTATACTCATAGTTCCCTTTCTAAGGTAGAAATTCTTCAAAATCATATGTTGGTTTTGAATATTTTTAATATCCCGAAGAACCAAAGGGAATTTGAACTAACATATATATATTGGATTCAGAAACTTCATAAGAATCCTTATAAACAAAGATACATTGCGGGTTCCAGTAAATGTTCAACCAAGCCTCTTTCTTTACTCCTCACTAAGATATTGACAGTAGTGAAGGAAAAACTTCAAGATTACTGTGCAACAATATATTCAAGAAGCGGTGTGAATCAGATGTGGATACTCAAAAATTTCAAGGAACTTTTGGACAATTTGAAATCACAAGATTTTACCAAAATCAATAGCTTGAAAACTGAAGACTTTTCAACATTATACACAACGATTCCCCACGATAAATTAAAGTCCAGTCTTTTTGATATCATTGTCATCTGCTTTTTCAATAGAAATGGAACTCATAAATTTACTTACCTTGTCATTTGCAAAATTATTTTCTTAAAACATATTCTGATTGCACACACAAGTACTCTGAAGTTGACATCAAAAAGATGCTTGAGTTTCTGATTGGCAACATCTATGTGGTTTTGGAGACCAGGTCTTCCAACAATCTATTGGAATTCTCATGGGTACCAATTGCGCTCCGTTATTAGCAGACCTATTTTTGTATGCATATGAATCAGAATTTGTGCAAAATCTTATGCGTGATAAGAAGAAACCATTTGCTGTGGCCTTCAACTCGACATTTAGATATATCGACAACGTATTGTCAATTAACAATGGCAATTTCCATTCCTATGTCGATACGATATATCCTGGTGAGCTTGAGATTAAAAGATACCACAGAGTCTGACACATCTGTGTCATACTTGTATAGTTTACTTGAAAAAGACATAAATGGTAATCTAACAACCAAGCTCTATGATAAACGTGATGACTTTAACTTTTCTATATCGTCAACTTCCCTTAATTATGCAGCAATATACCTTCATCACCTGCATACGGACTTCATATATCTCAGTTGATTCGATACGCCAGAGCATGCGCTAACTATGAACAATTTCTAAAACGAGGCAAATTATTGACAAGCAAGTTGATGAAACAAGAATGTCAGCAGTCTCGGTTGAAGTCATCATTTCGTAAGTTCTACGGTCGATACAATGACCTTGACAGCAAATACAATTTTTCATTGAGTCAAATGCTTTCTGATGTTTTTCATAGTTATTGTTAGTCCATTACTTATACACTGAAATGAAAACGTATTTTTGTTATTTGATCATGACAAAGAGCACACGTGTGGAAGTGACCGGTTAACGAACAGGAGATGCTCACTCTAAACAACTGGCACCTGATCCCAGCTCTGATGTTTAGGAGGTTCGTGTTTGCTCTGCTCCTTTTTTGTATTGTTTTATGGACTTTGATAATGAATAGTGTTTGTTATCCCCATATCCTTCATTAAAGACTACACCTTGTTTTAAAATATACATGGGAACTATTGCTTCAAAACTTTTTAAATATAAAAAAAAACTTTACATGGTCTTGATATGCTGACTTTAAATGAAATAGTTGAACACCTGTAGCATATAATTTATCCTTTTCACGTTATTACTTGTGACGTTTAAAGTTAATAGGTGGAACTCAAAACATTCTTTTGAGACATATACATTTGAGACATAAAGGGAACATCCTTCAACTGGCGTCGGAATTTCATATTAAGGATTATGTTACAGATTACACCAGACGATAGGCCAGATATGAAACGAAGAACGTTGACGATTTTGTCAGAATGGAATTAAATGTATCAGATCCATGTTAAAGTCGCGTATTAAAAGATTGAGGGGCAATATGAAAACCATCTATCCTTCTGTGTTCAATAATCCAGAAGTGAAAAAAGAATTAGATAGATTACATGATCAGTACGTACTGGTCCCTGCTGACAAAGCAGGTAACAACATTGTCTTCGTTTGTAAGGCTCATTATATAATTTGTATTTTAGAAGAATTTGGATTTAATTCTACAAGCGGTAATCCAACTAATACTCATAGTTCCCTTTCTAAGGAAGAAATTCTTCAAATTCACATGTCAGTGTTTAATACATGTATTTTGAATATATATTTCAAAGAACCAAAATCAATTTGAACTACCTTATCGATATTGGATTCCGAAACTTCATAAGAGTCCTTACAAAGACACATTGCGGGTTCCAGTAAATGTTCAACCAAGCCTCTTTCTTTACTCCTCACTGAGGTATATATTAACAGTAGTGATG